>NW_027556402.1:224807217-225059717 GCF_003287225.1 Phascolarctos cinereus | reverse complement strand
TTCCAACAGCATGTGCTCACGTGGTGTCTCTGTGTCACATTTTGGTAATTCTTGCAATATTCCAAGCTTTTTCATTATCATTATATCCATTATGGAGGTCTATGATCAGCGATCTTTGATGTTACTATTGTAATTGTTTTGGGGCACCATGGACCACGCCCATATAAGATGGTAAATTTAATCAATAAATGTTGTGTGTGTTGACTGTTCCATTGACCCAATTTTCTATCTCTTTCCCTCTCCTCTGGCCTTGTTATTCCCTTAGACACAACAGTATTGAATTAGGCCAGTTAATAACCCCACAATGGCCTCTAAGTGTTCAAGTGAAAGGAAAAGTCAGTTGATGGAGCAAATTTCATCGTGGTCTTGTTTTAAGAAATTGCCGAAGCCACCCCACCCTTTAGCAACCACCACCCTGAGCAGTCAGCAGCCATCAACATCAAGGCAAGACCCTCCACCAGCAAAAAGATTATGACTAGCTGAAGGCTAAGATGATGGTTAGCATTTTTGGCAATAAAGTATTTTTAATTAAGGGATGTACATGTTTTTTAGGCATAATATTATTACTTAACAGACTACAGTATAGTGTAAACATAAAAATTCATATGACTCGCTTTATTGGGGTGGTCTGGAACTGAACCCACAATATCTCCAAGGTATGTCTATATTTACATAACAAATTTCAAAATTTACAAAGTACTTTCCTCAAAACAGCCCCATGAGATAGATAGGACAAGTATTATTTCCATTTTATAAATGAAAAAACTGAGACTTAACAGAAATTAAGTAGCTTGCCCACAGTCACACAGCACAGAACAAGAATCTGAACTAGGGCTTCCTACCTTCCAGTCTAGCATATTTCTCAATGCCTCCATGACTCTGGATAGATTGATGGCGATCCTTCCCTCTTTTCCTTGGCCATTGAGTTCTAGTATTCTACCATCAAAAGGTGTCAGCCTATGCCTGGTCCAGAGAATCCTCTCCAATTGAGAATAATAGTGGATTGGGGGAGGGAGGAAGGATGGTGATTAGATAGTCTAGGTTTTTGAAGGGACTGGTTAAAATAAACTAAACAATTAACTAAGAAGGGAGACAAAAAGATTGAAAGGGAAAAAGAAAAGAAAAGAGAGGCAATATATTACAGGGGACCTGGGTTCAAATTCCAACTCTGTCATTTACTTCCTTGAATGAGCTATTAATTTCTCTGAGCCTCTGTTTCCTCATCTAAAGGGTTAGACTAAATGATAGCTGAGATTCTTTCCATATCCATAAATAGTCTGGTCAACTAAATGGGAACAAAGTATTAATGGCTGATAATGCCTTGATGTGTCTCCCATTTCTGGAGGTATTAACATGCCACAAAATACTTCGACTGAAAGGAATCAGGCTCTGGAGGTTACAAGATCTTAGACTGAGAGCTGGAAGGACCCTTGGAAGGAATTTAAACCAACACCCTCACCTTATATGTGAGGGAACTGGGGCCACAGAAGTTAGGTGGACTTACCCACGGTCTACATACATACTTAATTCACAGGAAGTAAGTGGAAGAGTTGACATTTAAACTACAGTCCTCTGGCTCCAAATTAATTTCCCACTATACCACATTGACTCTTGTGAAATTTCAGGAGCTTTTGAGAAACCGATGAGGAAGACATACTAGGAAGGTAATCTTTTATCGATACCTGGCAAATTTATTTATGGGTTGCATGTCCCTACTAAGCTCTTTGAGAAAAAGGATTGTTTTTGTTTGTTTGTTCTGTCTCTAAAAGCCACAGAGTGGGTGGAGCACAGGCCTGGAGTCAGGAAGACTCCTTGAATTCAAATTGAATTCAAATCTAGCTTCAGATACATACTATCTGCGTGACTCGGGACTAGTCACTTAACTTGTGCCTGCCTCTGTTTCTTCAGCTGTAAAATGGGGATAATAATAGCACCTACTGGGAGAAAATGACATAATATTTGTAAAGAGCTCTGCAAACTTTAAAGTGCTATTTAAATGATAGATATCATCATCATCATTATTATTTTATTATTATTGCCAGCACCTAGCCGAGTTCTTGACACATAGTAGGCACTTATGAAATGCTTATCAAATTGAGGGCAGGGAAATCATATAGTCCTGGCTCGTACACAAGGCTATATCCCCTATCTCAGACACCAACGGTGTCAAATCCATATGAGTTCTATCAGAAAAAATATAGTGGGAAAAAATTCTATGTTTAGCAACAGTTAGGAAATAGTATTGTACTTTATACTCCTGAATGAGAAATCTTCAGGTCCAGTTTAATGGGGAAGTAGTCAGTTAAGTCAGTACCAAAAATCTGTAAAAATGCTCTTAATGATTTTTACTACTTGTTTCCTTTAATAATGGAATCCTAATAAGCAGGTCGATGCTAAATTAATATCATGGAAGCATTTTCAAAAGTATAATGTAATGTAACAGTATCCCACCCACTCCAGGCTTAAAGTTGCACTCTGATTTGCATTCTGTTTCCTAATAGAATATCATCTGTCGGAAGGAAATCATTAAGCCAGAGAACAGAGCTTGCCAAATTTAAACAACAAGGGAAAAATACACATTTAACAATTTCCCCCAAAAGGGGTTTACAGGCTCAAAGGAGAGGCCTTGTGATGTTGTGGAAAGAGTGCAGGATCTCATGTCAGAGAACCTGGGTTCAAATCCCAGCTCTGCTACTAACTAGCTGTCTAAGTTTGGGCAAGCCTTTTTACCTACATTTCTTCATCTACAGAATGAGGGGGTTGAATTAGATTATCTGTAAGACAATCTCAGTTTTGAATCTATCAGTCTATCATCTCTGTACATATAGATCTAGCATCTATATAGATGTCAGCCTTCTCCATATCTTACTGTATAATTTGCATAACTTTATCACAAAGTGATGAGGTGTATTTTCTACTGCTCTTGATGGGGCAGTTATATCCTTACCTAGAAGTTGTAATAAACATTAGGAATATGATAATGCCTTTGAATCTGAATGTAAATTCCAGGAGTGGGGAAGGCAGAAACAGAAGAAATGTTGTATGTTCAGTTTGATTACATTTAACAAGCTTTTATCAAACTCTTACTATTTGCAAAGCAGTTCAGTGCTAAAAGAGACAGAAAAAAAGCACTTTTGTGTAAAGAAAAATAATTAAATCAACTGGAAAAGAATATGAAGTATTGCCTTTTTTATAGTTCAACTGTTTAATTCCTAAAAGAAATAGAAAAAGAATTTTGGTTTAATAAAAAATGATAACACACACACACACACACACACACACATAAACATAGTTGTCATATAGGATTTGAGCATTTTGGGACAGAAAATGAAATGTGGCATAAATATAAAGGCTTAAATCAGCTTGTAAAAGATGTAGGGTGATATCTCATTTGTATACAAATAATTTAATGGTTCAAGAGGGCAGAGAAAGATGGGAGAGTATGATCTAAGAGGGCAGAGAAAATTGAACTTTTATTTATTGAAAATGATAAATATGAATATGAAGAAATACAATTTTCAAAGGCACAAATATAGGACTATTTTGAAAAGATTTAAACTTATTAGAAGATATTGTCCTTCAAGGCCACCTACAGCTTAAGAGAGGTGAAGCTTCTGTTCTTTGTACCCCTCTCTGATAAGAAAGGGGAAAGACAGGTTTTGCTGCTGCTTTGCTGCATAGGAAGAGATACTCAGATCTAACTAAGCTATACAGAATCCTGGTAAGTAAAGAGCTGGCTAAACTGGTATACCTTGTCCAGAAAATCAGTCTGAGCTGTTTTTCTGTAAGCTCTTTTTTGCTATGATCTGATAGGACAATGCAACATCCTAGTGGGTAAATAACTAGCTGAGCTTATATTGCTAAGGCAGACAGCCTGGTGAACTTCGCAGTTCTCTGGGGGCTGCTAGCTGAATTAACACTTTTCTAATGCCCTTTTAAGGGTGACTGTAAGTTAAAAGAACTTGTAAATGTGTGGTTTGTTTAAACAGAAAGAAAGAGGATTTGACCAGCTGGAAAGTGGTAAGACAAATAGTTAACATTTATTAATATTAACAAATAATTAGCAGCTTCATGTGGTGCAGATATCCTCGAACAAAACAATCACATTCAAGCCCAAAGTCTAGAGTTGTGAGTTTCCCTGAACAAATGGGTTTTCCTCCCTCATGCGGTTCTCTGTTAGGTTTCTTTAAGTGTGTGCCCATTCTTCCCCATAGATACTGATTGCTCTGATGGGAGAGTATGACCTAAGATTATATACAAGTTTTAATTATTAATTACTCATTCATTTGCTTTTTTATATGAGTACCTATAATATTATTATTTCTTTGCCTTATTGCTAAGTAAGTGGTTATGTTTAAGATCTAAATATGTCATCATTGTATATGGTTGGCTGTATAGATGAAAATGCACCAACAGGGGCTTGAAAGCTAAAGTGGTGAATAGGAAGAGTATATTCCTCCATAACAGTATAACCCTAGGACCTTGGGCGAGTTTGAGTATAAACTCATGGTGGTGGTCCTTTTCTAGGAACCTACACCTGCCAGTATAAGAGTAGGTTAGAGTGAATGAGCCAGCCCCAAGAGTAAAAAAGAGACCGTATCACCTCTGTGAGAGGCATGAGGTATTCCACCTTTCCCATACACACCTGAGTTACACTGAACAAGTATTTTTCAATGTCTCCTTCTAGGGATAGAGACAGGGCTGGTGTCCTTCCATTAAACCAGCAGCATGACAACTATTCTCACACGGTATCTAGAGCCTGAGCACAGGCCCCTCCATAATTCACTGCATAATCTTGGTTCCTGACTATCTCATTTTACCTGTGCATGAGGGAATATACACGACCACTTCTTCTGCTTTGTATTTCTTTCATTGATTGTAGGTGACCATACAGTTATCACAAGATGGATATGCCTAGCCTTGGAGGCACCATCATGAGTGCAAGAAGTTGGGAAATACTGGGTCCTCAATTGATACCAAATGCACTTTGACTTTTTGGAGAAGATGACCTGTTGCCATAGAATGAGTCCAAATCCAGGTCTGGCTCACCGAAAAGACATGACCTTACGGGGAATTATTTGGAGCATGTAGAGCTGAGGTGACATGTAAAGCCAAACTAATTACTATGTAATTATAATGACTAAACCTGGCCCCAGAAAAGAGATGAGAAAAGGCAACTCCCTGCTATTTAAAAAAAAATTTGCAGAGATGGGGTACTATGAGTACAGAACATTAAATACACTGTCAGACTCTATCTAGGTTTTCTGGCTAGTTTTGCTGAACTGATCTTTTCTCATTTTTTTTACATTTTATTTCAAGGGAAGACTGAGGAGGAAAGGAGGATGCCCATATTTGAAAATGATGGTGATTTAAAGTAAAGATACCAATATAAATTTAATTGTTTTAAATATTGATAATAACTATAAAATTCCAGCAGTACCTGCTCCCTATGATTGTTGTGAAGATCGAATCTAGTAAACATATGCCAAAGTATTTTACAAACTTTAAAATATTATACACAGGTCATTGTGTGTATTATGATTATGACTACTATGATTTTGACATCAAATGAGGAAGAAATCACTTCCAGCTGAGTAATCAGGGAAGGTTTCACAAAAGAGGTAACATCTAATGTGAAACATGGACTGATGGGTAGAATATCAAAAACTGGAGATTAGGAAATACAGAAGAAGAGTATTCCAAGAATAGGAGAAAGTGAATAAAAGTACAGGGCAAAAAAAAGAAAAAACAAAAAACTGTGGGACATGTTGGGAAATAGCAGGTAGTCCAATTTGGCTACACATGCGAGACAGCAGTGTGAGAGGAGATGAGAAAGGTTAGATTAGAGCCAGATTGTATAGGGCCTTGAATGCCAAGTTGAACAATTTAGACAATATTCAGGAGCACACGGGAAGCCGTTGAAGGATTTTTGTTTTCTATAAGCCTACAAAACATAAATCCTCCAAACTTTTCCTACATATATGTAATTGTATGTCCTTATGATATCTAGAGAACACAAGGAAGACCCCCAGACCATTTCCCAATCAATGGTTGAATCCTGTTCTTCTCATAGCAGACTTAGGGGAGGCCATGGATGAGTCACATAGAATGGAGAGCCACGGAGGGGTTGCAATCTGTATTGCTGAGAGGAACACCCACATAAGACACACTAAAGTATTAGGCTTTTGGAGTCTGACCCAATCATTAGACGCCTAAGCCTAAATCGAGTCTCCGTACAGGCTCTTTGGAGTGTGGACAACCCCAACACTTTAGCCTCTACAATCCTTGTAGCTTCCTTCCTCTGTCCATTCCTTGGACTCACACAACTCCCCAGAATAGCATTCTCAGCCAGCCCATATGACAGGCGCCATCATTCCATAATGAGACTTCTGAGCAGCAGAAATGGAACAGAGCCCATCTGCTGGCCTGCTCCCACACTCACAAAGACAAATTCCTCATTCATTTGTCGTTTACTCCCTCATGATGCATGGGACATGACACAGCCCAGATTGTGGAATATACGCAAAAACCAATCTGTGTTTGCAAAATGAATCACAGAACACGGTCTCTGCAGTATGATAGCAACTTTCAGAACTCCCAGCCCAGGAAAGGAGACTGTGCCAATCCCCGAGTGAGTGTATGGGGGAATAAATTCTTGATGGTTTATTTGTGGCCAGAAAAAATGTCTAGCCCAGGCACATTATAGATTGTTAGAGTGATCAGGCCCAGTACTGAAAGATGTCTAAGAAAGGTGTAGGTCAGGTAGACCTCTGAATTAATAATAACTTGGAGGCAGGGCTACAAAGTCTACCCAGCAAAGGATCTTAGAGTCAGAAGACAAGTCCAAATCTCACACTTCATGGAACACTGAGCAAGTCATTTAACTTCCCGGGGACTCCATTACCACACCTGTGAATTGAAAGAGGGGTGGACTAGATGCTTCTGGGGTCCCTCCCAGCTCTAGTCCTACAAAGCCACATTTGTGGAGCTCCTTAAGTCTTAGGAGAGACAGCATGACCTTGTGGATGGGAAGGAAGAAAATAAGCAAGTATGAAGCAGCATTGTGCTGAATGCTTTACAAATATTGTCTCATTTAATCCTCACATCAACCTTAGGAGGCAAGTGCTACTATTATCCCCATTTACAGGTGAGGAAATGGAGACAAATATAGGTTAAGTGACTTACCCAGGGCCACATACCTAGTAAGTGCCTGAGGCTAGATTTGAACCCAGATCTTCCTGACTCCAGGCCCTGCGCTCTATATATTGTACCATCAGCTGCCTCAGAGCTGGGCAGGCTTGAATTCAAGTCATATACTGGCCCTATGACTCTAGGCAAGTCACTTAACTTCTTAGTACATTAGGCCAGGCTTCCTCAAAGTGTGGTCAGTGAGCCCCTGAGGGTCCCTGAGATCCTTTCAGTGGGTCCATGAGGCCAAAACTATTTTCATAATTATACTGACATTATTTGCCTATCAAAACACTCCTCCCTTTTCCAACTACACATTTGTGTAAGGCCAGATTTTCCTCATATACTTCAACCAAAACAACATATAGCAACAGATTGAATGCAGAAGCAGTTATGAGAATCCAGCTGTCTTCTATTAAGCCAGACATTAAAGAGATTTGCAAAAATATGCAAAAAAACCCACTGTTCTCACTAATTTTTTTTCATTTTGAACAACATTGTTACTTTTCATAAATAAGTATTATTTATGTTAACTTCAGTGGGTTTATTGTTATTTTAATGAATTAATAAACATTTTGAAAATCTATCGGTTTTAATTTCTAACTCAATAAATATTGATTTATATATCCCACATAAACAAAAGATTCTTGGGGTCCTTGATGATTTTTAAAAGTATAAAGGGGTCGTGAGACCAAAAAGTTTGAGAACTGCTGCCTTCAGCAGCTCTCTACCCCTAGAAGGTGCATAGAAGGCCCCGGCTTGCATAGATAGAGGAAGTTTCCTGATCTGGGCAAGGAAATCACAGGACTAATCCCCACAGGCTTATAGAAGACTTTCCTAATGTTAATCCAATAAAGCAGGTAGTCTATTATTATGCCCATCTTACAGATGGATAAGAAAGCTGAGGTTCAAAGAAGTTAAATAGCTTGACTAAGGTCACAAAGCCAGTAATAATAATAACTGATACATTTTTAAATAAAATTTAATTTTTTGTTACATTTTAAGTTCTGAACTGTCTCCCTCCCTCTTTCCCCACCCCACACCAGAGAAGATCACCATTTGACACAAACACATATATGTATGCACATAAAAATATACATATATTTTTCATGCTAAGCATACTTCTATTTATCAATTCTTTCTCTGGAGATGGATAGTATCTTCCTTTGTAGTTAACCTGAGTATCTATAATATTCAAATTAACTTAATAACTGACATTTACCCAGTACTTTGCATTGTTTTGTGAATGGTATTTCATCTGAGTCTCAGAATAACCCTATGAGACAGGTTTTATTCCACTTTACTGATGAAGAAATGGAGAGGTTAACTGACTTTCCATAGTAACATAGCAAGTAAATATAAAAGTGAGGATTTGAACCAAGTTCTTTCTGAATACAAGTCCATTACACTTTCCACATCATCATATTGTTCCTTTATTCAGTAAGCATTTTTAAATACCCTGTGTTCTATGGTGGCTCATGAAAATGGCTATAGGCAATATGACAGTCTGTAGCTAGAGAAACTTGAAAGCCATTGCTAATGCTGTCTCTTGGCAAGGAAGGAGGGAGGGAGGAAAGAAGGAAGGAAAAAGAAGGAAGAAAGGAAAGAGAAGAAAGGAAGGAGAAGGAAGGATGGAAGGAAAGAAGGAAGGAAGGAAGGAAAGGAAGGAAGGAAGGAAGGAAGGAAGGAAGGAAGGAAGGAAGGAAGGAAGGAAGGAAGGAAGGAAGGAAGGAAAAGAGGGAGGGAGGAGCAAAGGAGGGATGGAGGGAAGAATTAGATAGACCGTAAGTTAGTAAAGACACCTACTCGTGTCTTTTACCAGCACTGAGACCTGGGGCTTGTCACTTCCTTTTTCTTACCTTCTTTCATTGTGATTAAAGAAAACTCCAAGGGGAGTCAGGAACAAGTACACAACTGTGAGCAGTTGCTGTTTCAGGGAAGTGTAGGAGCAGTGGGTGCTGGAGTGCTCAAGGAGTGGGCCCAGCTGTTACTGATTACTCCTGGGGGATGAAGCTGACCACCGTGGACATTGTAGCCTTCTTCACCTCTGTCTCTACCGTTAACACTGGCCCTCCCATACTCGGTACTGATCATGCTCTAATAAATTCTCATTTCTTGCTCACTTAATCCTTATAATTTATACTGAGTCCCTGTGGTAAAGACCCCTTACTCTTTCTAACTTTCTTACCTCTGTCTAGCTCAGCTCTACCCTTTCCCAATCTCTTTTCTCCTCTGCCCCGATTGCACCCTTTAGAACCCCTGCTCTGTTGTTAACAAACTACCCTTCATGTCCTCCTTTCATCTCATTTCAATCCTTGGCACTGTCACCAGGCTCTTCCCTGAAGCCCCATCACCCTTTGCTATCTTCTCCAGTGCCGACCACTCCTTTACTCATGCTCTCCTCTCAGCTCACCAGGTAAGGAGAAGGGTTGGTCTATTCTTTAATCCTCGTTGCTACTTTTGTACCCCTACCACATTTCTAAGCTAATTCTCCTCCTCTGAAGATCACGCCATCTATTTGCCCTACCTAGATCCTCCCCACGCTCATATACTAATCCCTCAATCACTGTCCCTTCTTTCTTAGTGAATTGAGTACCTGGCTCACAGGCTTCCTCTCTGCTACAAATCCCTGCTGTCAACCTTGGTGATTTTAATATTGGCATTGACAAACCCTTGAACTCTTGGCTTCCAAGTACATCAGCCTCCCTAATTCCATGACATCTCCCTCCAGCCAACCCCAGCCCCCCACAGGGATGGTCACACCTCACCATTATCTCTGTGACACTGAACTCTGAAATACCTCTCTCTGGCCACGATGTCTCTTGCCCTTCTATTAACCCTACTGCTTTGCTCCCAATCTGTTTTGTGTCCTTGCTCCACCCCCTTCAGTCATCCCATTCCATCACTTCTGTCCAGCTCTGCCTTTCTTTTCTGATAGTCCAAGGGACCTAGTTTACAAAGGTGAGGAGAACCCCCTGGTGGACAAGAATTATAAGTTCAAGCCTCAGTTCTGGGGAGGACGCTGAGGAGCTGGGAACATCGCTGGGCTTCAAGGGGATGACAGGGATTAGTCAATCAATAAATATTTAGTAAGCCCCTATTTGCCTTCCTTATTAGACTGTGAGCTCTTTGAGAGCAGGGGTTGCCTTTTGTCTCTCTGTAACTCCAGCGCTTAGCCCAGTGTACAATTTAATGCGCATAATAGGCATTTACTAAACGCTGGTCAATTGGCTGACAGACATTGGAGACATGCAAGATGAATGAAACCACCCCTACTCTCGGGCTCCTTTAAGACCACAAGGATGCAGTCCCCAATATCTTCAGATCAAGAGAGTAATTAGAGCTTGGTGGTGGTGATTGAAGCAGGGAAGGTGAATTCGAATTTGCAGTAGAGTAGCTTAAAGAATGTAATTAAGGAGTGTTCCTCATGAGAAAGGAATCAATGAGGGAGAATGTGAGGTGTGATTGATTGGTTTTAAAGGGGAAGGATGATGGCTCAGGTCCTATTGCTCTCCCTGCAGTGAGATATGTGTGTGCCAGTGATGATGAAAAGCCGAGAAATTAGCTTGTCTCATGTAACATCTTAATTGCGGGTTTTCTGAACTTCTCCTAGCTCTGTATTGGGAAGAGGAAGAGCTGCAGGGAAGCACAAGGGGACCTTGGCATGGGGGTTGAGAGACAAGAGCACAAGGAGGGGAAGATGTGAGTTAGTGATGTATCACCTCCATCACTCCATGGGGTTCTCTCTTATTTCTCAAACTGAGCCAGGTTTTCCAACACATTTTTTCCTTTGTCCTCTAGTGAATTCACCAAGTATCAAAGTAGGTAGGGGTTGTCTTGGTTTGGAAGAACCAATGCCTTTCTCTTCATACTCTCCAGCAGAGGTCAGTACATAATCAGCCATCATCTTCAAGGGCATCCATTTCCTTCTGCTCATTGCTACAAGAAAAGATAACCCTACAACTGTCTTCTTAGTCCCTGGGAAGTAGGACCGGGCAACTCCTTGTTTGCCTCTCTGAGGACAGCCTGTGAATCAGCCTTCTTCAACTCAACTGCCTTTTCCATATGGGTTTAATCTTAGGGTTTTCTTTATTATAAAGCAATTCTCCAGACAATCAATTTCTCTATTTCCTCTCTTCCTCTGAATCGAGTTGTCCACCATGGTGGGTACCATTGCAGTGATTCCCATAATTTGTCTGTTCCCTAAATTTCCATTTTCATATAGAAATTCCATTTCACATAGAATGTCAGAATTGGAAGGCATAACCTCCTCATTTGACAGAAAGCTGAAATCTTGAGGAATCACAGGATCATAGATTTATTGCTAAAAGAGACCCTGGAGCCCATCGACTTTACCCCCTTCATCTTCCAGGTGAAGAGGGTGAGAGGACCTGACACAGGTAGCCAGGGGCAAGGCTGGGAGTTCAACCAAGGTAGGAGTAACTTGCCATGATCACTAGAATGGCAGAGTGGAAAGAATTCTCCATCTAGCGTCAGAGGATATGAGCTGGAACTTGGTCTCTGTCATTTAGCCCCTGTGTGACCGCGGATTAGTCACCTAACTTCTCAGTTCCCTCATCCAGAAAATGAGAAGGTTGATCTAGATGATGACCACTAAGGTCCCTTCCAGCTGTAAATCTATGACCACACCTCGAGGTGGCATAGTAGATATATTGCTGGGCCTGGGGTCAGGAACACTTTAATTCAAATCCAACCTCAGATACTAGCTGGATGACCCTGAGCAAGTTAAACTCAGTTTCCTCACCTGTAAAATGGGGATAATAATGGCACCCATGTCCCAGGGTGGTTGTGAGGCTCAAATGAGATAACATGTAAAGCGCTTAAAGTAGGCTGACCTGGATAGTGATGCCATATTATGTACAGATGATAAAATGAAAAGGCAGCCTACTGCTTCATTCTTTTCTTTCTCCATAAAGTCTGGATTTTTTTATAGTCAAAATTTTCAGTAGCTGCTATAAAAATCCAGGGTCACGTAGCTCAGAGTTGCTCTCCTACAGATGCCCTCTGGAAGCTATCTGAGGTTCAAGGTCCATTCTGAGTAAGACTCTACTTTAAAAAAAAAATGCTGTTCGTGAGCCCCCACCAATACTTTTTTACCAGACAAACCAGAAGATACATTATTTCAAAACAAAAGACATTTAATTAAGCAAAGAAAAATAAATAAACAAAATCTTCCTCCAGCTCCCCTCCCCACTCAACAGGGATACCCTGCCCCTTTATAAGATTACTACCTAATGGATGAGAGAGTAAATTCATTCAGGGGACGTGCATAACCAAGAAGCATACGTGGAAATACAGCCAAGGCACCTTATACTCCTAGGACAGAATTCCATTAACTCCATCTCTGCCTCTAAAACATCTACTTGCTGCTCTCAGAGCCACAGATATCATTTGATGATATATTTGAGCATTGGTCTAAGATGCTCCAAGATGATTTTGTGGCTATCCACAGCAGGCTACCGTCTTTGGGTCCTCCTCTGCTCTCTGCTGCCAATCTCCTGGTCTTTCTCTAAATCACAATACAATGTTGCCTCTCCCATAGGGAGGGCTCTCAACTCTTTTAGCTACATTCTAAGACTAGTCTGCTTCTTTTGTGAGTCCAGAACCACAGTCACACTCAGCCAGCCAGCAAAAGCAAGCAAAAACTCTGAGGTTTAAATTAAGATTGTCTTTTGAATTCTTTTGCTTATGCCTCTGGCAGCCACTCCCAGACACCTACTATTTTTGATTTGGGATGAGAATTCTTTTCAACTCCTTTCCACCCTCATCTGTGTCTCAACATCCATACAAATCACCCTGGGAGCTTCACTTAACAAGACGAAAAAGTTTTGGCAAATTTCTGTCCTGAATTCCTGCCAGCAACAAAATGGCTAATCTCCCTACCGATATAAGTCAACCGATCACCAATAACAACAATCTTATCTACTGATTCCTTTGGCAATGGTGCTCATGTTTTAACCCCCTTACCACGCAAGTGCTTAGGATGCTACATCCACAGACCAAATACTTTTTCTAGAATCTGCTGTTTCTCCGCTATTATCTCACTACCTACTCTCAATCGATCAATAAGAATTTATTAAATAGGTATACATCAGCTCTGGAAATTCATATCTCATCAGTATTCTCTGCCCCTGAGGCCCCTCCGACTGGAGGGCTGAGAGAACATGGACAGTGCTCAGGCCAGCCTGTTTCTTTCCCAACCATCCAGCTGTATTCCTTAGGACTTCTCCCCCTCCCTCTCCATCTCATGCCACTTCCACCCGTTTGCAGATTCCTTTTGTATATTGCCTTGCTCCATTAGCACGTAAGATCCTTGAAGACAGGGGCTGTTTTCCTTTTTCTTATTTGTATCCCCCAATTTAGCATGGCATCTGACACACAGTAGGCATTTAATAAATATTTATTGACTGACTGACTGCTATTGTTATTGTTTATCCTTGTTTTCAAAGAGGACTGATGACCTCACAAGGTGCTATCTTGACTGGTTCATGAACTGGATTTAAGTGAAGCAGAGCTGCACAAAGTTGTCAGCCTCACTCTCTCTTCCTGAGTCATCGAAGTCTAGTGACAAGACAAAAGTCAAGATGACTGGCAATGGCCCATGATGCAGTGGATGACCTTGGCTCTAAGTGCTCTACAGCACCTGCTTCAGCCGCCTTCATGGCTACTGGAACAAATTGTTCTCATCCACCCATTCCACAGTAGGGGGGAAGGAGGCCGTATCTTCACATGCTTGGGGTAGACACCCCCCCCAACTCAACGGTTTTGAGGCCCATTGGTTTAGGCCTCAACTTGGTTTAGCTTGTCTGCCAAGTGGGTTTGCTGGGGTGTGGCCACTGCACATGCTACAGCTTCTTGGAGCCCCAGCTGAGAGTGGAGGGCCAGGTAGGTGCCCAAGGTGGATGAGCAGCCCTGAAAAGGGCTTGGCAAGCCCTCACACCAGAGGTGTGACACCCTTAACACTGTACTAGTCACCGAGGATACAAAGACAGAATTGAAGCAGGCTTTTCCCTCGGTGTCTTCATCTGCAAAATGAAGGGGCTGATTAGATGGCCTCTCCTCTAAGGTCCCTCCCATCTATTATCCTATACTTACTAGGAAACCAATGGAGTTTAATAATGGCTAATATTCATGTAGTGTTTTAAGGTTTGCAAAGCTCTTTACATATATTATCTCCTCTGATGTTCACAACAACCCTGTTCTATTATCATTTCCATTTTACAGATGAGAAAACTGAGGCTGAGAGAGGCTAATTGATTTGTCCAGAGTCTCAAAGTTAGTAAGTATTGGAGGCACATCTCAACTCCAGTCTCACTGACTCCAAGTCCAGCACTCTATCCACAAAATCTAGCTGCTTCATTGAAGGATAAGAATGGGAGGAGGACAACAAAAGGGAAAAGTGGTAATAATCCATGAAGATTTCTTTTTTGGCTAGGCAACAGGGTTAAGTGACTTGCCCGGGGTCACACAGCTAGTAAGTGTTATGTCTGAGGCCAGATTTGAACTCAGGTCCTCCTAAATCCAGGGCCGGTGCTCTATCCACTGCACCACCTAGTTGCCCCTGGAGATTTTTATAATAAATGTTTAACCACTGAGGAAAACAGAGTTACCACACTTGGACTCTAACGTTACAGTTCCTGGGATGCTTATAAAGGTGAGTGAAGTCAAAGAGCTATATTTCAATAATATCTAAGTGAAACAAAGTGAGTTAAGATTTGGGGTATTAGAGAGGAAAATCAGTCTTTTTTAAAAGTTTTATTGAAGCCTTAAATTTTTTTTTCTTAACAGACATTTCTTCAATTTTTTCTCTCCAGCACAAGCAACATACATGTCCCTGCTCTAGGACTCTCCTTTGTCCCAAAGGAAAACAGTTAAGCAAAACCAGTTGACACTGTTAGGACAATGACATTGTATGTAACTCTTGGCAGAGAACCTAGGGAGGACAGGTGTGAAACGTAAGGAACTGCCCTGAGAGAGTGAGCCCAGAGTAAACTCATGTTACACCTGATTCCTCAGAAGAGTGTTTTTTAAAATGTAAAATAAATAGGATACAAAGAAAGACAATTATTTTGAAATAAAGAAGTATTGATTGGAAAAACTCAAATTAAAACAAGTCTGAGGTGCTATCTCATACATATTAGATTGGCTAATAGGACAGAAAATGTAAATGACAAACGTTGGAAGAGATGTGGGAAAAACGAGACTTTAATGCACTGCTGGTGGAGTTGTGAACTGATGCAACCTTTCTGGAGAGCAATTTGGAACTATGCCCAAAGGGCTAGAAAACGATGCGTATCCTTTGACCTAGCAACACCACTACCAGGTCTGTATCCCAAAAGAGATAAAAAACAAAAAGGACATATATGTACAAAAATATTTATAACAGCTCTTTTCTGGGGGTGAAGAATTAGAAGGTGAGGGGAAGCCCATCAAATGGGGAATGGCTGAACAAGTTGTGGTATGAGATTGTGATGGACTACTATTGTACTATAAGAAATAATGAGCAGGATGCTCTCAGAAAAACCTGCAGAGACTTAGACAAGCTGATGCAAAGTGAAATGTACTGTGTACAAAGTAACAGCAATATTGTGCAATGATCAGCTGTGAGCAACTTAGCTACCTATTCTCAGCAATACACTGATCCAAGGCAACTCTGAAGGACTTTATGATGAAAAATGCTATCCATCCTCAGAGAAAGAACTGATGGTGTCTACATGCAGACACCTTTGGCCACGTGGTTTGTAATGGAAAGCATACCAACTGCCAGGAGACCTGGGTTTGAATCCAGACCCTGCTACCTGCTCACTGGGAGACCTTTGACCTTTTTCTTCATTTAATATTTTATTTTTCCCCAGTTACATGTAAAAACAATCTTTAACATTCATTTTTAAAACTTTGAGTTCCAAATTCCTCCCTTCCTCTCTCCCCACCCCTACCCCCCATTGAGAAGGCAAGCAATTAGATATAGGTTATATATGTGTAATTATGCAAAACATTTCCATAATAGTCATGTTGTGAAAGAAAACATATATCCCCCCCCAAAAAAAAACCTTCAAGAACAATAAAGAAAATTTTAAAAGTATGTTTCAGTCTGTATTCACATACCATTAGTTCTTTCTCTGGAGATGGATAGCATTTTTCACCATAAGACCTTCAGAGTTGAGACCTTAGACCTTAGGTGAGCTAGCAGCAAGTATCAATCAATTAATTGGCTGACTAACTAAAACTCAAATCTCTCGATTCCTTCTCCAAGCTTTTCCCCTGATCTAGCAGATCACTACAGTCTTCTGACAAGGCAGAAAACAACATTGTCCTCACTGACTTCTAGGAACCCTTCAAGGTTTAAATTTATGCTTCTGAATCTATGACCTAGGTCTCTGCCACATTATCCATTTGATTCTAAATCTTTATTTCATTTATTAATGATGATCTGAATGAAGTACCCCTATTTCCCTTCATTGGACTAGAACCCTGAGGCTACTGGACTCAAAAAATCAGACAGTCACTTAATAAATATCCATGAAGCACCTACTATGTCCCAGGAACAGTACTAAGAGCTGGGGACCCAAAAAGAGGCAAAAGACAGTCCCTACCTTCAAGGAGATTACAATCTAATATTACAATTACAAAGTGAAAATGGTCTCATTTTTTGAGAACGTTTCTAATGTGTGATTTTTTTATAGTGATTATAATGTATACCAAGGATGCTGGGAAATCAGGAATCAAAGAGAACATCCCATACCAACACTATATTAACAGAACTGTGGATACAGCGGGTGCCTAATACGTTGTTACTACAGTTTGGCAATTGGGGCTGAGTTCCAGGGCACAGAATTTAAGGGATGCTGATATCACCTAGAGTGTTTCAGTGGTGCCGACATGAGAGTTCATCACCCGGTTAGCAAGAATAACTGGTCAAAGAAGGAAGCCACAAGAAGGTACCGTATGGTAAGCACAAAAACCCCTCAGCCCCAAACAGTAGATTTACCTTGTCCCCAAGATCTCCACCTCTCCCATCACGGGAATTCTGCTCCTCACCCTCTCTCAGCTGAAGGTTCCTTTAGGGCCAGTTGGCCTGGGAGTGGTGTGTGTGTGTTTGTGTTGGCTGGGGTACAAAAATTCCTAATTACAGCTCTGGTGCTTAATAAAATTTGTTGAATTCTACTGTAAGGAAGTGCCTTGATTTAGCTGGTTTGGAGATAAAAGCACTATCCCTAGAGCCAGAAGTTAGCCTGTTAGTAAGACTCAAAAAATAAGTTTTGCAGAGGCAGCTAAGTGGCTCAGTGGGTAGATTGCTGTGCCTAGAGTCAGAAAGAGCTAAATGCAAATCCTGCCTCAAACACTTAGGTATGTAACCTGAATAAGTTATTTGCTATCAAATGGGGATAATACAGCACTTACCCCCAGAGTCATTGCTAGGATCAGCAGTGCCAAATGTTTATTCACTTTCCCTCACCCACTTTTTTTTTTTTCAATCCTGAGATGCAGTGGCAGCCGGAACATAATTCCCTCCCGAACGGCAGTGTGGAATAGCCGAGACAGCACTAGACTGAGTGTGGACAAACCAGGTCCGATGAAGGCTCTGCAGGTGGCGGAAGGACGTGAACAGAGACAAGTCATTCATTCCCCTGGTTTCCACCCAGCTTAGGACACTGCTGGGACTGGGAATGTTCAATGTCGGAAGCTTGACGGGGCTCTGGACACGTTTGCTAACTGTCCTGTTGAACAGGGCTTTTACAAAAAGTCAGTAGCCTGTGTGTTATGGCAAACTTGCTGGAGAGGCAATGCATCTGACTGTATGATAGGCATCTCTCTTTCTGTCTCTGTCTCTGTGTGTCTCTGTCTCCCTGTCTTTGTCTCTTTCTCTGTGTGTCTCTCTCTGTCTCTCTTTCTGTCTCTGTGTGTGTGTGTCTGTCCCCACACCACCTCCAAGCTGGCAGCCTATGTAGTGAGTGATGGGGATGGGCCTTGTGATATCATCGGGGCTGCTAGCTCTCCCACTCTCCCTAACTACATGCAGTCTACCAATGCTGGCAGCATCTTCGCCCCAGTTTAGCCTTGAGTTGCCCAGGGCACTCAGAGGTTAGATTATCTGCCCGGAGTAACATATGATACCTGAGATTTGTATAGTGCTTTAAGGTTTTCAAAGTTTCTGTTCCTATATAAAACATATGTACACATATAAACATATAGGTTTCTATAAGTAAACCTCTATGATGCTTATGCTACATATGTAGTACGTGTTACATTTAATATATGAGGTATGTACGTAATACAGGTGTGTGTAAACCCGTCTATAGAGAAGTTTACAAAGTCTTCCATCTATATATAGACATACCGGGTATCCCCAAAGTCTTAGTGTAGTTTTAAGTCGAGGAAAGCTTTAACTGCACTAAGACTTTTCAGGACACCGCGTGTATCACCTGCTTTGCTCCTAGGAACTAACCCGTGAGGCGGACAGTAAGTACTTTTCCCATTTTACAGATGAGGAAACTGAGGCTCAGAGAGCTTAAAGGGTTTGCCCAGAGTCGCAGAGCCAGAATGTGTCAGGGGCAGAACTTGAATCGACGTCTTCCGGACTGGCTTTCTATCCTAGACCTCTCCTTTGCCAGGGAGAAGCCTCCTAATTTGTCTCCATTCCCAACCTACAAACTTGGTCGGGGAGTGGGAATGGCAGGGCAATGAACCTGGTCTGGAGCAGGAGACAGGCGAGCCCCAGCCCGCAAGCTTTCCAGAAAAGGCGGGACCGCGCAAGCGCACGCACCTCCCGGCGTAGGAGAGCCCGCAGCCCCGCCCTCCCTCTAGATCTCGCGGTATTTCCTCCCCCTTCGCTCGCTAGGCGCCCCTCCCCTAGGGACGCTACTGAGGCACGCCGCGAACCGTCGTTTGTCATCATTTCCCGTCGGGCCTCGCGCGGGGGGAGAAGATGGCGGCGTTGGGGGAACCTGTGAGGCTGGAGCGGGGTGAGCTCTGGGGCCCCGGGGCGGACACGGGGTCGGAGGAGGAGGAGACGGCGGGGGAGGGCAGGGGAGGGCCGGGCCCCTTCCCCAGCAGGGGCCTGGGGGCCGGGGCGGGCGGGAGGGAGGCCCCGCCGGGACGTCCCAGGTCGGGGCCTGGGAGCCGGGGCGGGAGCCGGGCACGCCCACCCACGGCCGGCCCGGAGCGAGGCCCGCCCGGGCCGGAGCCTCCTCCCTCGGGACTGACTCTCGGGCCCGAGGCGCACCCAGCACCGCAGCACCTTCCACACACCTCCGCCCGTCAATCACAGCCGCAGAATCCCTGTCCGATACCGGCGGGCACTTAGTAAGTTCTTACTGCATACCGGGCGCAGTGCTCGGTGCCGCAGATTCAGACCAGAGTGAAAGTCACGGCTTGTTTTAGAAACTACCTGCCACGTCCCCTCCCCAAACACACACAGGCCTTGTGTGCACGGACATCTCCAGGTACCTGTAAGCGCGCTGCCAGTTTGAATATGCCCAGGCTGTCCCACTGCAGACACGTGGGGCTGTGTGGGAGACCTCTGCCCTTTCAGACCCCAGCCGGCGTCGTGGAATCGTAGATTCAGAATCGAAAGGCAACTTATAGGTCATCTATATAACATAAATAAATAAATATCCTGTTACAGGTGAGATTAAGTGACTTGACCAAAGCCACACGGGTTATTCCAGAGCACAGGACTGTTGACACACCCGGGTAAGGGTGCAGGGTCTCCCACCTTTGTCACTGTGCCAGCTAGATAAAGCTCTGGACTTAAGAGTCAGGAAGAGCCAGGTTCAAATCCTGTCTCATAGCTAGTAGCTGTGTGACCCTGGTCGAGTTATTTGATCTCTGTCTGCCCCTACCTCCCATACTTGTTATGAGGGTCAGATGAGATGTTTGTATAGTGTTCTGCAAACGTTAAAGGGTTCTGTAAGTGCTAGCTATTATTTCCAGTGTCGGAGTCAGGATTTAGAGACATAAAACACAGACTGCTCAGTTACACATAGCAGACTTACACACCTTGGATATAACAGATAAATTGCCTAGGTAAACCTACAGTTACCTGTCCTTACACCCTCCCCCAACCTTAATTATATACAAACATTCTCTCTGCCTGTATACACATGTAAATATATGTACATGTATGTGTTTATGTCTGTGTGTATATGTATGTGTGTACACACACTTGCACTCATTTCCCTCCCCAGCACACACACTCTGCTCTGTTAATACCTGCCAAATAAAAGCTACTGTCTTTTTTACTCCCCAGATGCACTGAACACTCTGACAACAGATTACATTTCTTCCTTTCAACCACACATACACACCAAATATATTGTCCATTTTTACGCTGTCTAGGTATACACACAACATAGCACCTCGATTAAATCATACATAACAGGTAGGCATTACCTAATTTACCTGGCCACATACATCACTCCCAGGCCAACACATTCACATGTTACAGCTATTCAAACCACCTACTTCACAAAGAATATTTTATGTAAAGGGTCAGTGATTGCCTGGCCTGGAAAGGATGGAATCATACAGGAAAAGACGGGTGTTATTTTCTTAAACTCTTTGAGTGTTCTTAAGGTTGAAGGACCATTGAGTGTGAATGAGGCCACATGACTCATCTAAGTTGAGTTCTCATGGAGCAAAGATCTCGTGATGTAGATTTACTGCACCCATACCACCAAGCTGTAGTTGGTTAAGGACTTTGACCAGGAGAAAGTTGTTTGTTGCTCAGGAGCATAGATGAAATAAGATCATTTGAATTAATTGAATTTTTCCTTGCTTGGTTAAAGGCTTTTAAAATTCTTTTCTACCCTAAAAACATTATTTTATATTATTAAACTAAACAGACCTTTCTTAACACATTTAGGCAAAATTCTGGGTTCATCAGTTTTTGGAATACATGATTAACATTAAAAAAACAGAAATTAACTTTTTTGTAGTAATAAAAGTAGAATAGAATTAAAATTATCCTCCAGATTGTAATTATACTTCCAGAATTTTAAGTAGCTTTAGTCTCTAAGGATATGTAAAATTTTTATGGTGTTGTGTTTAGTAGTCAACATAAAAAGTGGAGGCTTCACAAAAGACCTGGATTCAAGTTCCACTTCTGATACACACTGGCTTTGTGACCCTGACCAAGTCACTGCCTTGGAAAACTCTCTAAGACTACAGGTTGCAGAGGTCTCAGACTTCTTTAGTGTAGAGAGTTTCGGTAGTTTTCTACATAAATGAAGTTGCAGGTCTCCACCATTCTGTATAAAAATATTTTGCTCTTTTTCCTTCCTCACAAACATTTACTCTCTTATTCTTCTTGTGCTCATCATTTAGATACTTTTTCTTACATTTTATGTGGTTCACTAGAGGCTAAACACAGGTCTATCTCTTCACCCATCCCGATTCCACCAGCCTGTTAATTAAAGTATCAATTTTTCCAGGAGATTTAATGCTCTTAAAAAGTTTGCTTAAACGGCAAGGCTGTACTATCCCCCTCCTTGGTACCAGACTACTATGCTTTATGCTAGGGAACAAATCTGTTTGATGTCAAATAGGAGTAGGTGTTTTGTTTTGTTTTCTCTTAAAAGCTAGTTTTAGAATTCTAACATGTTGACAGTGAGTGCTCTTTTGTATTTTTAAGTACTGGATAGAATAATTGCATGAGGCATCACCTCTAGCATCTATTTTTGGTCATGATGACTTTCTCTTTCCTATCTCAGTTTTGTCTCTGCTTCTTTGTTTCAAATGATAGTAGAATGGTAAAAGCTATAATTGGATGAATTATTAGTGATAGCAATTTATCATGACAAGAAAATCAAATCACAGTAAACTGTTACTTGGCATTTTATTATGCCTAATTCTTTTAACTGGTACTTCTGCCCATCTAGAGTACAGGGATGACTGATGTTCATAATGATGACTTGAGCCCTTTAGTAGTCTGAAGTGCATTCTGAATCATCACAACAGATTGAGTTTTGCAAATAGTGCACGCTTAGATCAGGTTCACTGTCGTTTAGTGGAGTGTGTTTTATTGTATTCTAATACTTGGTTAGTATGTGCGCCAAATGTGGCAAGTTAAGAAACTATAATACTTAAATAACCAGAAATCCCTAGTTGTCAGCCATCCTGGATTATAGTTGATTGCTAAGAAAATTAGGATGAAAGGTGTCTTATTACCATTAAATTTGATTAGCATAAATTCAGTTTTTAATCCTCTGAAGTTGAGGTAAAAAATTCTGCTCTGGCTTTTTGTCTCTAACATTCTCATGCTATGTGTACATGGCTGCATTCCAGCTGGAAACACAAATCCTGGCTAATCCTAGAAAGGAAATCCCCAGTAGTGAAGTGAAATGAGTAATATCAAATTCATGACTTAGAATCATAGGATTGCAGGTGTAGAGCTGGAAGGAACCTTAGAAGCCATGTAATCCAACCCCCTCGTTTTATAAACTAGTTACTAAGGCCTCAAGAGGTATTGCCCATTGTCATACAGGTGGTGAATAGCTGAGTCAGGATTCACACTGAAGCCTTTTAACTCTAAATCCAGCAGTCTTTCCTTTGTGCCCCTTGCCCTCCTCCCTCGGTTGACAGGGGAAGATGCCTTTGGACCTTCCTTCTCCTAATATCAGCAAAAGGCACAGTAGGTTCAGTGGACATTGTTCATCCCTACTTGAAGAAATGTAGATGGAGAACTATCCAAGTAGAGGTGAAAGGATCAAAAATATTCTTATTTAGCTTATTAAATATTTAAAAATGTTAAGATGCACTTAAACACGTTTCCAAAGGAGCCACCTCCATTTATGCCAAGCAGTGCGTTTACATAAGCAGCCTTATAATCCTTTCCAACCTGCCTCAGGTAGCAACCTTGTAAATGGTTTCCATGTGAAATAGGTCAGTCAATGCAAATTCACCACCATTATTGTCAAAATAACTCAGAGAATATGTCCCATTGATATATTCATTTTGTATACTAAGTACAGCACATATATACACCTGAGAGCGTGTTTTAATTTGATTTCTTAATTCTCTTATTTCCTGGGGAGAGGAAAGTAATTTTTGCTTCCTAATTCTGCAACTTGTTATACTTGTACAGGTCTCTGGTCTGTTAATAATAGGCATAGAATCAGTGTTGACTAACTTTATTGTTCAAAAATAAATTTGTTCTTGATATACTGTAAAGTTTTTTGAAACACTATTGGTATGGTCATGTATCTATGCTAAGCCCCTAGTCTTTTCTCTTGAAAACTATAGTAAACAAATATTGTTTTACAAGGGTGCTATTTTCCTTTCTTTATTTTTTTCAATTAACAGCCTCCAAGGGGAAGAAAAGAAAAGTAAACCTTCTTAACAAATACACACAGTCATGCAAAACATCCAAAAACATGTCTGATTGTGTCTGTTTAGTCCATCACCTGTTTGTCAGGAAGTGGGTACAATCCATCATTGGTCTTCTGGAATCATGGTTGAGAGTTCTTAAGTCTTTAAAATTGTTTGCTTTAGCAGTGCTGTTTTTTTATAAGTTGTTCTGGCTCTGCTCACTTTATTCTGTATTATGTTTGTATAAGTCTTCCCAGCTGTCCCCGTTATCATCCTGTATCACAGTAATATTCCATCACATTCATACACCATAATTTATTCAGCATTCCTCCATTGATGGATACTCCCTTAGTTCTTTGCCACCATAGAAGAGCAGCTATAAATATTTTTGTACATATCTTTCCCTCTACCTTCAGTCTCTTTGGGGTTTAGGTCTAGTGGTGGTAACCATAGGGCAGAGTTTGCACATTTTAATAACTTTTAAGACATAATTCAAAATTGCTTTCCAGAATGGCTGTACCAATTTTTTTCGAGGATTTTTTCCCCCGAGGCAATCAGGGTTAAGTGACTTGGCCAGGGTCACAGGACTAAGTAAGTGTCTGAGGTCACATTTGAACTCAGGTCCTCCTGACTCCCAGGGCTGGTGCTCTATCTGCTACACTACCCAGCTGCCCTTGCTATACCAATGATAGCTCTATCAATAGCTTATCAGTGTACTGGTTTCCCACATCCCTTCCAGCATTTGCCATTTTTCTTTTTCGACATCTTGGCCAATATGATGGCTATGAATTTGCATTTCTCCAATTAGTAATGATGATTTGAAGCATCTTTTTCATGTGACTATAGATAGCTTGAATTTCTTCCCTTGATTACTGCCTCTTTGTATCATTTGACCATTTATCAGCTGAGAAATGACTCTTTTACAAATTTGAATTGGTTATTTCTACATATGGAAAATGAGACCTTTATCAGAGAAACTTATTGCAAAGTTGTTTTTTTCCTAGTTATCATTTCTCTTCTAATCTTAGCTACATTTAATGTAATCAGAACTGTCCATTTTATCTTGTCTCACAGGTGCTATATTCCAGATGGTATGCTTATGTTATCAGTTCGATTTTTTTAAATCAGCATTTTTTCTTAATCTTATTGGAGATCTTGGAATTCCTTCTAGTTTTCAATAATATCCCTTCCCACTTTTTATCTTCTAAGTATCAAGAGACAGTGTAGCATGTTGGATATGGTGCTAGATTTGGAATCAGAAAGACTGGAATCCAAATTCTTTCTCCTATATTTACTGCCTATGTAATTCCTTTAACATTTCTGAACCTTGATATCCATATCTGTGAAATAGGTATAATGATATGTGTCTCACAGAGTTGTTGTGAGGCTCAAATGAGTTAATGTATCTAAAATGTTTTGTAAATGTTGAAGTGCTCTGTAAATATCAGTTATTTGTCAATTTCTGTTGATATACCCTAGTATCTTAATTTATGAAATTGTTAGGTATACATTTAGAGAAGCTGTTCAAGGAATATGTGCTTGTATTTGTTTTTACCTGCAGATATTTGTAGAGCAATTGAATTATTAGAAAAACTACAAAGAAGTGGGGAAGTACCACCACAAAAACTTCAGGCTTTGCAAAGGGTCCTTCAAAGTGAGTTCTGCAATGCTGTGAGAGAGGTGAGAATGTTTGACTAAAATACTTGTCAGTGATATTTATTGTGATTGAAAACATGAGCTAATTAGTTACTCTCATAAGGCAATATTTTCATAATATGTTTAACCTTCTAAATAAAGTGAAACATAACCACAAGGGATTTTATTTATGAAAATTTTCAATGTAAAATAATTTGATAAAGATGCCTGACTATACATAAAACTAGATTAACGTGTATAATTCAATGTAGATGTTTAAAATGTTCTAAAATTAAGTAAAAATTACCCCCAATAACTTTTGGTTTTCAGGTATATGAACATGTTTATGAAACTGTGGATATCAGCAGTAGTCCTGAAGTAAGAGCTAATGCTACTGCCAAGGTAAGAGTTTTTAGTTACCAAAAGTGCTATATTATATCACAAAAACTAGAGATTTAAAATAAGACAATAATAAAACTATAATAAAAAGGGGATATATTGAAACTTTTTTTCAGACTGGGAAAGGGAAGGTAACATGGTGTATTGAGAGCTCAAAACCCCTTGATAGCATCTTGCACTCTTCCTTTCCCCCATTGTCTGACAAAGAGGTGGCCTTTCTCCTAGCCAAAGCTCTACATCTGCATTTGATCCCATTCTCTCCCCATTTCTCCAGAAAATTACAACCTCAGTCATCTTCGTTTCTCTTTTGAATATCTCCCTTTCAACTATTTTCTTCTATACTGTCTTCAAGCATGCATGCCAAAGTTTCTTCTGTCCTTAAAAAAAAAAAACTTCCTTTAGACCCCATCATCCCCTCAAGCATTTGTCTTATATCTCTCTCTTTCTCAACCAAATTCCTTGAAAAATTGTCTATCCTTGCTGCCTCTACTTCTCTCCATTCCTAACCCCTTTCCATTTTGGCTTCCATCCTCATCATTTAACTGAAAATGTTCTGTCTGAAGTTACCAATGATCTGTAATAGATACTGTTGACCACCCTTTCCTGCTGGGTACTCTCTCCACTGTGGAGTTTCATGATACTACTGTCTCCTGATTTGTCTCCTGTCTTACTAAGCCACTCCTCCCCAGTCTCCTTTGCTAGCTCATCAATTCATTTCATACCCCCTAACTGTGAGTGTTCCCCAGTGTTCTATCAGGGACCTTCTCCCTCTTTAGTCTCTCTGCAACGTTACAGAACCTTCTACCTCTATAGTCTCTCTGTAACATTACCGAAGATCTCATGTATTTAACTGTCATCTCTATGCAGATGACTCCCCGATATGTGTGTGTAGGTATGTATGTATGTATGTGTAGATATACAGATAAAGAGATAGATTCATATCTCTACCTCTATATCTAGAGATAGTTATCCAGCTCCAGTCCCTCCCAATAGCTTTAGTTTTGGATCATCTGTTGTTTGTCTCCAACATTTCAAATTAGATGTCCTGGAGACAATCTTAAATTCAGTCTGTCTAATACTGAAGTCATTACTTTCCTCTCTTCCAAAACTTCCCTATTTCAGTCAAAGATAACACCATCATTCTAGTGTCTCAGATTTATTATTTCAGCATCATCCTGTCCTCAGTCTTCCTGACCTGTCAGTATCCTATCAGTTACCAAATCTTGCTGTTTCTACCTTTACAACTTCTCTTCGTATCTGACCCACTTCTCTCCACTCACACAGCCAACACCTTAGATCAGAGCTTTACCACCTCACCTGGATTATTGCTACAAGTCTTCTCATCTCCCCCTTACCCCCTTTCGTCCCCCCAAGTCTTCCATAACTCCACTGCCTCCTATACACATATCAACTCCGTTTAGCTTTTCAAGCCCTAAACCTAGTCCCAAACTATCTTTCTAACCGTATTGGATATTACTCTCCCTCCCACATTCTTCAGTCCACATGCAACACCACTAGCCCTGCTGTATTCCTAGAAACCATTTCCTTCTTACGTTCCCCTCAGAGTCATTGTCTTTCTTGAAGACACAGCTCAGGCACCATCTTCATGAATCCTTTCGTGATCCCTCCAGCTCATAGTGTCCTACTCACAAACCACCGTGTATTTAACTGCTTTGTTTATGTTTATATTTAAACTTATGCTGCATGTATTTTTATGTGTATTGTCTTGGCAAACTGGGTTAAGTGACTTGCCCAGGGACACACAGCTAGTGAGTATCTGAGTCCAGATTCAAGGAAGATGAGTCTTCCTGCCCCTAAGTCCAGCACTCTATCCACTGTGGCACCTAGTTTCCCTGCTATTAAATATTTGTTGATTAATTGGCCGTAGCATATCTCTTGACTCTCATTGCTGATCATTTCACACGTGTGTGTGTGTGTGTGTGTGTGTGTGTAATTAGATTTCATTCTACTTCAAGTAGTACAGTTCAGCCTTTTCATATTCACTTGAAAAAGAGTAATAGAGTAATATTTAAAAGGACAGTAAAGCCTATAATTTTAGCCTTAATGTTTAGAAACATTTATTGACCATTGTCTTACTGAATCTTCTTTCAATTCCAGTGGTAGCTCAGGAATTAATGACTTTGTAGTAGTCCAGTAATGAACATAGTAAGGAAGTGCCTGATGATATTCACTTTAATTATCAATTATTTGGTATACATTGGGGATAGACAACATAAAGAAACTCCTACCCTTGGTGAGGACTACATCAAATATTCAGAAAAGACCATGTAGCATAGTGGAAATAACATAACTGAAATTGGAAAACCTGTTTCAAGTCTCAGCTCTGAAACCTGTAAGCTTGGGCAGGTTACCTCATCTTTGAGCTCATCACTATTGGGAGGACAGTACTTTGTAAATGATAAACTTGTTGCTGTCACTTCTAAGGTTTGCAGAACACTTTGCTTCCCTTGAGCCTAGAAAAACAAGTGAGACGTCCTACAGGTATTATCCACATTTGAGAGACAATGTATTGTAGTGCTTAAAGAGACCACCTGTAAGTTAAGAAGACCTGAGTTCAGGGCCTACTTCTGACCCATTCTGACCTTGGGTAAGTCATTTAACCCTCTCAGTGCCCTTTCTGTGTAACACTCTTAAGACTGTAAATTGCAGTGAAGGTGTTGACCAGTGTTGGTAGGAGTTTCCTCACATGAAAATTCCTTACATTGATGAAATCACATGTCTAGCCCTCATCCTGTGACAATTAAGGAAGCTGAGGTTGACAGAGGTTAAATGACTTGCTCATAGTCATTGATCATAGCTATTACGTGTCAGCAACAAAATTCAAACCCAGATCTTCCTGACTTAATGTCCAGTGCTCTGAACTGCCACACAAGTATACTTACGGGCAGGAAGTGGGGGTGGGGGTCCAATTTAACAATGATTGTACAATCCAAGAACCTATTCTCTCCAGTAGTCTTCCTCTTTAGAGGGTATCTACTGTCCCTGACACTTCGATCACTTACTTTCCAAGCTTCTAAGTGGCATGTGCTAGTTGATTTTAAACTTTGTTACAGAAATGGCTAAAAAAGTTTGGTCTGTTTAACATCAGTTAAAGAAGGTGCCCCTCTTGGGTCTGTGTCTAACCAAGCTAATATTGGACCTTTATATGTGTGTATCATTAAGAGTCAGAGTATCCTTCTTTCAGGCTACTGTTGCTGCCTTTGCCGCCAGTGAAGGACATTCTCATCCTCGAGTTGTTGAATTACCGAAAACTGAAGAGGGACTTGGATTCAATATTATGGGAGGCAAAGAGCAAAACTCTCCTATCTACATTTCTCGGATCATTCCTGGTGGTATAGCTGATAGACACGGGGGACTCAAACGTGGGGATCAACTCCTGTCCGTTAATGGAGTGGTAGGAATGATCTTTATAGTTGCAATAATGGATTGTGACCACATGAGGGTGTATGTTGTTCATAGAAGCTTAAGAGGATTAATTTTGAGGAAAATGCAAAAAAAAACTTTATAGTGCTATTTAAAGACTAGAAAAGAAGTGGTCCATGAGTGAAAGCACTTATTTAGCTGTGTAAATTAGCAGTGGTAAGTATGATTCTGTGAGGTCTGGTTTTATTTTTGAATGTGTAGGACAAACATTAAATTGAAGTGTGACTTGACCAGATATAGAAACAGAAATCATGAAACAGACTGCATGCTTGACCTCTGACTTGGGAAAATAATAACAAGTTATTTGACCATTGTTATTTGGGAATTAAATATGAATACCAAGATTGAGAATATTGTTGAGCAAAATATTTCACCTTGATGAAAATCATAGGTAATAATTGACCTGAATTATAATCTTAAAATCATGGCATTGAAGCTTTTAAATGTTTTAGGATCTTATAAAATTGTTTTGGAATTTCCTGCTAATGACTTTTTTTTTTTTAGAGTGTTGAAGGAGAACACCATGAAAAAGCTGTGGAACTGCTAAAAGCGGCACAAGGAAAAGTTAAATTGGTCGTGCGATATACACCTAAGGTCTTAGAAGAGATGGAGTCAAGGTTTGAAAAAATGAGGTCAGCAAAACGCAGGCAACAGACTTAATGTACTGTATACACCCCTTATTAATAAACTTTGTATTCCATTTTGCATTTAGCTAAAACAGTTTTACTTAGGACCTATGAAGAGCTGCACTGACTGGAACTGCATTAAAAAAAATTCTCATGAAATACTATTTACCATTTTATAAATACCTGTTTTAACATCAGTTATGGTTAACAGAAGCTTTCCCTTTTTTCTGACAAGAAAAGTAAAAGGCAATGAGGGCAGTTCTGTCCAGCTCTTTTTAAAAACCTTTTTCAAATGCAGTTTTTGTCATAAAGTTGTTATAGACTTTTAAAAATGCTTTTTAAATATTAAAATGTACTTATACATTCATAATTTTTAAGAGCTTCGTTTGCTTATTTAATGGTAACAAGTCTTTGACTCTTTTTTGCTATTTTTTTAACCTGTGAAATTTCTTTGTAGTTTTTACAAGAAATGGAGCATACCATCAGAAATCACGGTTCATCACAATCTATATTAGGTAGTCAATATTAATGTTAGCACTCTATTTGATGAACACATATATAGTTTATGTGATTTTAACTCAGTATGACATTTGAGGTTTTTTACCATTATTTGAGACATATGCAATGAATATTTATTTATACTGATTTATAAAAGCAAATTTTTTAAACTGAAACAATCATTCCTAAGAAGTGTTATTCTTTCGTTATATTTGAATAGTGGGACAAGAGGACGTAATTTGATTGTGTTACCTCTGATTGCATCTCTTTCTAACTAATTTGTATTCAACAAAATCTCTTAAATCTCAAAATGTAGAAGCTATTTCAAAGTTCATCTTATTCACATTTATCTTACTCTCTTTTGGTAGCATTCATTTTTATTTAGGTAAATGCATATGTTGCAATCCTGTCATTTGTAGAGATGAGCCAGTGTTCTTAGGGGAGGGGAGTAGTAGACACAGGAAGAATAGTAATGTCGTACTAGCCCAATGAGTTATATTTTTTATTGACCCAGTTTTGAATGAAGACTTTAATTGAAAGGAAGATAGGAGTATGTATTCGCAATATTAGTTAATTTTTAATTAATTCATTCACAAGAATGTGTCCAAGTGGCAGATTCTTTGCTCTAGCAGAGAATTTCAAAATGTAACACTGATCATGATTCAGATAATGATGATGAAAACTTAAGGGGATACCTCATTCTTTTGTCCACTGGATGTCACTGTTTCTCTGAAAGGCAGCTATAAGTACACCTTTAACAGTAGGTAAGTAAGGTAATTTTCAAGGGCTGAAATTAGAATGGAGTCATATTCCTCTTTGGTCAGAGATTATACTGGATAACATAGAAGGTTTTTATCTTTATCTAATAAATGACAGATGCTAAAAGGAAGATCTAATGTTGAACTAAGGCGAGAAAACTTTGCATAATTATCTGACCCATTGTAAAAAGTTGGCATTTTGTAATACTTCTAAAGGACAATTAGAAATATATATATCTTTTTCTGCATGTTTGTTAGCACTGTGAGTCTTTAAAGCTTATTCCAGTTTTCAATGGTTTTTATAGTAAGGAATAAATCACAACATTATTTATCATTTAGGTATTGAGCACTGGATTGCATGGTTGAATATGTCTCTGTTTCCACTACAAAATGTTTCTTGTATTGGTAAGATCATGCTGTTAAACTGTATATTTTTCAGGATTAATTGATGTTTTAAAATGTTGAGACCAAAATAGTGTAGAATTATGGACATATTTTAATTTAAGTGAAAAATTATTAGAAATATTTGTTGTAGAGTTTTATATATTAAAGAGAGGTATTGGTGCAAATTAAAACAATAATATTATTGTAAAACTTATATATCTTGCATTACAGGGTAAGCATACCCTAAAGAAATCTTATTTTAGTATAGCTACAGCTGCAATAGTTTTTAAGGGTGTGTCAACATTTCATTATAAATTATGGCTTCCTGGTTCAGCATCTCAGCTGTTTCAACTCTGTCAGCCAAGTTAAATCTTTTTTGGTGTTGAAATTTAGTAAGTTGAGTAAGCTGTTTTTTTTCTTCTACAGTAATCCACAATCTGTTCTTTGTGTGGGTTGGCACCTTTTTGTAACTCTTAAAATAAAGATAGCTTAAAGGGAGCCAAGTACAGTAGTTTCACTTGAGCTACTGCTAAGCATGAGTAGTAGTAGCATTTTGTTCTCATTAAATTCAGTCTTCTCAGTGTAACCTAGGTCTCTCAGCAGTTAGTCATAGGTACCATCGAGTAGAAGGGTATCTGATGTGAACATTAGGAAAAGGGAGCTGTGGTCTTTGAACTCCTCAACAAATTAAATAAACTTAACACAGTGTCACAATAAAAACATGATTGATTTTAATTCAAAAAATGCTTATTAACTCCCCACCATTTATGTGCAAGGTATAATGCCAGGCACTAGGCAAGACAGTCCCAGCTCTCAAAAATCATGACCACCTAATAGGATATAGGGCATCCACACCGAAAACTAAATAAAAGGTAACTTAGAGAAGGACAGATCACTAATGACTGGGGGAAATCAGTGTAGGCTTCATGAATAAGGAGGTTGGTGTTTTTCTCTAAAGTTTTTAATGTATTTCCTTTTTACTCTTAAGAGGCATTAATGGGGGGAGGGGTGAAGTGAAGGAATGGGAGCAGGCAGGTTGGTTTTTTGTTTTTGTTTTTGTTTTTTCCTTGTTTCAGGGCCCTAAGTATACAGGACTCTTTGTAACTGGAATTTCAGAATAATACAGTTGGTAGTAAATGTGATTATTTATCTTCTTCAACTTGCCATTTATTTTTTAAAAATCATTAGCAATTAGCATTTGGTAAAGTTATTTAGCAGCCATTCCTTAACTGAAAGTAAATAGGACCTACCTTCTTTTTTACTGAAATTTGCCAGTGGCAATATTAACATTTTAAATATGCCCAAGGGTGTTTTTTCTCTAGACATAAATTCCAGTAACAGCTTAATTTTTTTCCAAAGTGCTCATTATTTAGGAAAGCAAAAAGAGTGCAAGTGAGAAATATGTTTTTTGGCAATTTCAAAACCATTTTATGTAACTTGAGCGTTTCATCATTCGTGTAAACACTAAATTATAGTAGTCTGGTTGTATGTAACCTGCAGATCCAGATGTGTTTAAAAGATACCATTATGATTTTATTTTATTCTGCTGTTTTTCAAATTAGCTTTGTTAAAGTACTTTGTTTACATTTAATATTGATATTTTGCAGCATTTAATAGACAAGATGGTGATGATGACTTAACTAAATACAATATGAGCATGACTTGGTGTGGATTTAAAAAGAATACATGTTATGAATATTTTATAATGTGGGAAAATCATTTGAAACATCAACTACTCTTAAATAATTGTATTTCCTGAATAAATGTATGTTTATGACTTTTCTAACTTAAACTTTTTATGTTGTCTTTTATTCTGCCAAAAAGGTTTGGCAGATTACGCTTTCCCTTCACCAAAGCTTTCAAGGGAGGAATTCTTCATTGGAAAGGACAGAACAAAAATGGCAGACTGAGAGTTGACATCCAAGATAGATCAAAATCGTAGGAGTACCCTAGCTGGCCTTAATAAATTCAGGTCATCTGTCCCAAAGGAACCACATCCTCAGAACCTGAAAAGAACCACTCCCAGCAAGGATAATTGAAGGATCCTGGATAATAGAAAGGGTTTTGATATTAAAAAAAAATGTAATAGAATCTGCAAACTATGGGCCAGTAAGTTTACAGAAATTCTGGAACAGATTGTTAAGGAGATGGTTACTAGACTTGTAGATGCAGAAGTGGAGATGTTTAACCTGAGAAAATAAGACTTGAGTATGCCAGGTAAATATGTATTAAGTATCTACTACACGCTAGGCACTGTGCTAAGTACTGGGGATACAAAAAGAAGCAAAAGACAGTTCTTAAGGAGTTTACAATCTAATGGGGGAAACAAGATGCAAACAAATCTATACAAAGCAAGCTGTACCCAGGATAGATGGGAAATAACTAACAGAGGGAAGGCACCAGAATTAAGAGGGGTTGGGGAAAGCTTCCTATAGAAGGTGAGATTTTAGTTGGGACTTAAAGGAAGCCAGGGAAGTCAGCAGTTGAAATGGAGGAGGAAGATCATTCCAGGTATGTGGGACAGCCAGAGAAAATGCCTGGAGTTGAGAGATGAAGTGTCTTGCTTGTGGAACTGCTAGAGGGCCACTGTCACTAGATTGAAGAATATGTGTTGGGAAGTAAGGTATAAGAAGACTGGAAAGGTAGGAAAGGGCTAGGTTATGAGAGGCTTTGAGTGCCAAACAGTGTTTTGTATTTGATCCTGGAGCTGTTAGGGAGCCACAGAGGTGTATTGAGTAGGGGGATGACATGATCCAACCTGTGCTTTAGGAAAACCACTTTATTGGCTGAATGGAGAATGGATTCGACAGGAGAAAGACTTGAGGCAAGCCAAGTATATGGTAGTGTATACAGGTGCAAGGTGATGAGGGCCCAAACCAGGGTGTGGCAGGGTCAGAGGAGTGAAGGGGGCAAATTTGAGAGATGTTGCAAAGGAGAAATTGGCAGGCCTTGGCAACAGCTTGGCTATAGGTAGAGAGGAATCCAGGGTGACACATAGGTTGTAAGCCGGTGGGACTGGGATGGTGGTGTTGCCCTCTTGAGTAATAGGGAAAGTAGGAAGGGGGAAGCATTTAGAGGGAAAAGTGGAATGGGCAGCCTTGGGAAGTGGTGTGCTCTTACTCATCAGATCTTCAGGAAGAGTCAGGATGACCTCTTCTGGTATGCTGTAAGGATTCTTTTTCCCGTATGGATTGAACTGGAAGGTCTCTGAAATCCCTCCCAACTCGACTTCTGTGATTCTGATTCTGGGATTGTTACAGAAGGTGATTTTGGGTTCTCAAAGACTGCCAACAGAGCACAGGTTTTGGTAGATCCTGCCGAGCTTGAAAAGTTTCATGTGTGGGCCCAGGTACAAACTCTTCTCTGAGGATTGCTGCAGCTAAAGTTGGAGCCAGCTCATGACATGGGGGTCGGCTGTGGGGTGATGAATTTTTCAGCCACAGCAGCTTTTGGAGACCATTCAGTGAATGAAAAAATGTAAAAGCATTTAGGAAATGCTTGCTATGTGCAAAGCACCATGCTTAGCAATTGGGCTACAAATGAAAAAGCAAGATGCTCCTGTTCTTTAGGTGCTTGTGTTCTGATGGGGAGAAACAAGACAGTTTGGGGGGTTTTGCCTTCAGGTTAGATGGAATGAATAGTGACCACCAAGCAAATGATAATGGTAATGTTAATAATAATTCAGCTCAGAGAGGCTGTAATCTGCATAAGTGGAAGGAGTACATCTCACACTAAAGTCAGATCCTTGAATTCTCTCTAGATTCCCAGCAAATAGTATTTATTCATAAATATTTACAAACTTCTGGGAACAAACTGAACTAAAATCAAGTCCCAGGATCTTTTAATTTTTTTTTATTATGTATTTAGCAGAGATGAACATTTTAATATCCATTACCTGAAAGAAATTTAAACTCAGCTTTTTCATGTTAGGACTTTTTTTGTTTTGATTTTAATGCCTTTAAATCTCCCAGTAAAGTCCTACTCATGCTTATTATTACATAGACATGATTCCCAAGTTCTTGACACAGCTAGGTGGCACAGTGGATGACATGCTGAGCCTGGAGTCAGAAAAACATGGGTTCAAATCCCACTTCAGACACTTAACTCTCTAATCTTGGACAAGTCATTTAACCTCTGCCTACCTCAGTTCCCTCAACTGTAAAAATGGGAATTGTAATAGCACCTGCCACCTTGGGTGCTTGTAAGGCTCAAATGAGATAAAATCTGTAAAGTGCTTAGTACCATATGTGGCACACAGTAGACACTTAGTAGATGCTTCACTTCCTTTAAAGACCATGTCATTGGAGCATAAACTCTGGTAGGCCTTCCTGCCAAACTGGAAAAACTTCAAATACAATCCTGGAAATGGTCTGTTCTTCCAAAAACAGGCCCACTAAGATCAGAGGCTTACCACCAGAATGTTAGCCACAAGAGAGTGGATTTTTTGGGTAAAACACCACAAATACTGACTCCTACAGCAAAGAGTTCTCACAGTCTTTATCGGTGGCAGGAATTCCCATGAAGGTGAAGCCATAGATTCCTGGATTGATGAAATATTTGCTAGTAAATGTCCATTTGAATTCTTGAGGTTGAGTTTAGAGTTTCACAATCAGATTAGAAACTGAAAAGACCTTAAGAAGCCATTGGAACCAACTCCATCATTTTGGAGATGGGCAAACCAAGGCACAGACAAGTGATTTGCATGTGGTCCCAGCTAGTAAGTGTCTGAGGCAGTATCTGAACCCTTATCTTCCTGACTCCAAGACCATCATTTCATCCACTACATCACTTGTTCCTCCCTGTTAAGGAGCAAAAAAACATGGTTAATTAATAGAAGCATTCTTCCAAAATGAGACGTTTTGTTTTTATGAACCTGATTTCTAAAACTAATTTTTCAGGAGTTCGAATTGTACGAATAAGAAATATCCTCAATCTTTATTTTTGTAAAGAGAACTGTAACCTCTTTTGAAGGAAGTCTTCATATTCCCGTCACTTAGTATAGTACTTGGTATGGAATAGGTACATAAGTGCTTATCGATTGATGAATTAGGCATGTCCCTGAAAGTTTTTACATCTAATGGAGATTTTACATGTAATCAGAAGTTTTCCCTTTAAAGGAATCCTTTGGTAAATTTGTAAAGCACAAAATTATTTTATAAAGTAGCCTTGAATTTGTTTTCAAAGTTTTGATTTCACACAGGTTTTGCTTAAAATTGGTCACTCCCATATTTGAAGTTGATTTTTACACTTAAATTTCTAATTGCACAATATATTTGGTGCTTAGTGAAATGAAAGTTTAGAATTCGAAGTCATTGGTTTTGGTTAAAGATCAAGCAGAGATTTTAGCCAAAATGATTTTTGAATATTAAGAGTACAGTCCTCCACATCTGTGGTACTCTCCAATGAGTACTGATCTTCAGATTGGTAGGAAGCACCTATACAGTGCTTCACTTTGCAGGAACCCAGTGTTTATTGAATTTAGTGTGTTCGCTGGTCACCCTAAGGCACAGCAGGATCTGAAATCATTGTAGTTCTGATGCCATGTTTTAGGGAATTCAGTGGGTGGTTGGAGGAGGAAGGGTATAATCCTTCCCATGCTTGAATACTGTCACAAAGAGAGTAATTAGGCTTTTTTTTTTGATTGGCGCTGGAGTAAGAATTAGGAGCAGTGGGTGGAAGTTACGGGGAGGTAGCTTTCAGTTCTATACAAGGAAGAACTTAACAATTAGAACTGTCCAAAAGTTGGATAATGGGTTGCTTAAGGAGAGACCTTGAGTTCCTCCTCAAGCAGGAGCTGGGTGATTGTGAAGGATGTAGAAGTTTCAGCTGAGGTATGGGTTGAGGTAGATAACCTCTGAGGTCCATTTCATCCCATAATTTATAAAGTTCAGTTATATTCAGATATTTTACTTAAAAAGCCTGGGAAATAGACTTAGCAACGTGTTTTAAAATAGAAAAGATTTAAGGCAAACCTGAAGTATTCCTTACTGTCCTCCTTAGCCCCCTTTACTTCACATTCCACATTATGCATACTTTTCCCAGGAGGCAGCTCAAGGAATAGAGAGAGTTGACCTTAGATCAAGAGAAACTGGGTTCATATCTTGCCTCTGACCCATACTGGCTATCTGCACAAGTCACTTATTCTCTCAGTGCTGTAGGAAACTCTTTTATGGCTGTGTCAGAAAAGGTGCTGACCTGCATGGGTAAAGTATTTAGTGGAACATCAATAATCAACACTGCCTGAATTACCAATCCATGAGGGATGTCATCCCAGTTTCCTAACCAGTCCTACCAGTCTGACATTCCTCTAAGCTGAATTGAGCCACTATAATCGCTAGCAAGTGCCCAAGAGCATTTTACTCCAGCTTGACCCAGAAAAGAGAATGGTGTCTGGGCAAGGCAGAATTGCCCTGGCCTCGTGCTCTCCGTGAAGTTTGTCTGGTGGAGTTGATAGGGAAGACCTGCCCCTTAGCTAATCAGTAAACCTGACTTACCAGGGGCTTTTGTTCAAGTATTTGTACTGCTGTCCCATGGAAACTTGAATTGCTTGGCCCCTGAAAGGAAAACTTGAAGCAATGGGTGAAAGTTGCAAAGTAGGCATGCCCTTAAGGAAAATTTCTTAACAGTCACAGAGTTATTTCAAAGTAGAATGGGCTGCTTTGAAAGGTAGTAGATTCCCCTTCATTGGAAGATCTTCAAACCAAGGCTGAACGTGACTACTTGTTGGGAGTAGTGTGGGGTGGATTCTGGTTTGAGTATGAGTTAGAATCCACGATCTTGGAGATGTCTTCCAATTCTGAGCTACTTTATGATGAGTAACTGCTCAATGGCTCCATGTGAGTGGCTAATGAATTAGGTAATCACATCCCTTCCCCAGGAGAACAACGGGTGACTTACAATATGTCATTAGAGGAGAAATGGTATCTAACCCAGTGGTGCAGAAACAGCTCCTTCCCCCATCCCCCCAAAGGTACAAGGGTTCTCCCCTTCATATTTTTTACAGGGCACATAATAGACACAATTCTAATATCTGACAACAATAACCTTGACGTGTTTTTAAAACAAAGCCCCATATAAGTGAAAATCTTCCTAGGCTGTTCATTTGTGACAACAAAAAATTAGAAAATTATATCCTATTGATTGGGAAATATCTAGATAAATTGTAATTTTTTAAAGTAATATTTTATTTTTCCCCAATTATATGTAAAGACAATTTTTAAAAACATTAATTTTTTTTAAAGATTTTGAGTTCTAAATTTTCTCACTCCTGTCCCTCCTCCCTCTCTGAGATGGTGAACAATTTGATATGTGTTGTACGTGATCAATTATGCAGAACACATAACTATATTAGTCATGTGAAAGAAGACACTCAAAGGGGAAAAAAAACCACCAAAAAAAAATAAAGTGAAAAATAATATGCTTCCATCTGCATTCAGATTCCATCAGTTCCTTCTCTGGAGGTGGAGAGTATTTCCATCAGGAGTCCTTGGAATTGTCTTAGATTGTTGTATTGCTGAGAATAACTAAGTCATTCACAGTTAACCATCATATTAAATTGCTGTTACTATGTACAGTGTTCTCCTGGTTCTGCTCACTTCACTTTGCATCAGTCTATACAAGTCTTTCCAGGTTTTTCTGAAATCATCCTGCTCATCATTTCTTATAGCACAATGGTATTCCATCACATTTATATACCACAGCTTGTTCAATCATTCCCCAATTGATGGACATCCCCTCAATTTCCAATTCTTTGCCACTACAAAAAAAAAGCTGCTTATTTTCCAAGTAATGAAATGCTACTGCTCTGTTAAAAAAATAATAATATGACAAAAAATATTGAAAGCTTGATCCACTGTGATGGAGAACAGAGGTGTCAAAACATGCAACTTAATACTCATAAGTGACCAGACTAAAATGTAATTGGGAAATAGCTAACAAAATAAAAATATAACAAAACATAGATAATAGTACATACTAAAACTAAATCAGTTTGCTGCTGCAGGAATCCTTATGTGTGGTTTAGTGGCCCCTGTTTCCATTTCAATTTGACACCATTGATAGCAAAGAAAACAGAAGTATCAATCTGCTTACAACTCCGTAAAAGAATAACAAAACTTTATAAGTATATAGAAGAAAACAATCAAAGGGGGACAGAGCAAAAAAAAATTCTTTAACTTTTTTCTTTTATAAAAATGTGAATAAATTTTATTTTGGTATTTTATTCCTTGCTTAATCATATTTTGTGACAGTTACATTTATAGTAAGCTATTTTAAAACTTCAGAATAATGTGACAGTCTATAAGGCAGCTAAAAACCACATGCACCAAGAGGTATGTGGAGGCAAATGTCATTTCTGACCAGGAGAGTCAGAAAGTTTGCTGGAAGAGATGGCATTTGAAACTGTCTCAAATGGATCTTTAGGTGGAAGGGGGCATTCCAGGTGAGGGAATAAGGTGACCAGGGCCTTAGAGGTAGGAAAGTATAGGACAAGCATGGAGGATGGTGAGTCATCACATTTGGCTGGTACCCAGAGTCCCAGAGAGAAACAGTATGACATCAGGTTGGACTGATAGAATGGTAACAGATTTTAGAGATGTTTTATTATAGTTCTCTTCTACCTTCTGTATGAGAGTGTTGAACTTATAGTTAGGAAGTCCCAAATTTTATTCCTGAGTCATTCCTCGCAGTGTACCCTGGGCCAGACATCTAACTGCTCTCCACCTCAGCTTCCTCATCTGTGCAATAAAGGTGTTAAGAGTCAATGGCTTCTGACAATCTACAATCCTATGAATTTCTCTGGGCTCTGGTTTAGCATGGTCAGAAAGAAGCCATAAAAACGCGAAGGATATGGTCAATTACTAGGCTACCCTGAGAAAGGAGCCCAATCATTCTCACCTGACTAGTCCTGAGGCAATAGACACACACAGCTACTGTTTGGCTGTATAACCTTTTAAAGTATACATTTCATGGTAAGGCTTTCATGACCTCACTTGTTCAACTACACTATTATAAACTATTGCTTGTTATGTTATTGATGCTTTTAGTAGAAGGGAGAGGAAAATACAGCCAGAGAAGCATTTGCAATCTCTGTGAGGCTTAACTTACAGCCAACATAGAACAAAGGGAAATTCAGAAAGGTCCCCATTGTGTCCTTTGTCCCTTTGGTATTATGATTTAACTGCAGGTGTTTTTAAAAACAGCTAAAGTGTTCCAAGCCAAAGCCTGGGTAACTAGAGCAGGGCCCTTAATTCTTATCAACTTCAGGGGTGTATTTTGAAAACTGCCTAACTTTAGAAACAGACTTTCAGTTGCTTACAATCTTGCCAGAACTATTCCACCATATCTTCAGAAGTGAAGTTGGGTTTGGTTTTTTTTTAATTTTGGTGTGTTCGGTCTACAGACAACTACTCGGTACCCTGCCCAATAGGAGAAATATAATTCTGCCCGAGTTAAGATGACAGTCTTTAGATATACCTTATCTTTGGCATTTATCTTTGGCCCTCACTTCAGTAGAAGGTAAATTGTGGGGGTGGGGTACCCTTTAATATTGATTATTTAAACTTTGGTAAATAAACATAGCCTAAGATAATTTAATGGTTAGCAGAAAAACTCCATAATTATCTTTGAGCCTGTGGCTACATCTGTTATTTGACATGAATTTTTAAGCGCAGTGCTTACATTAGTATATAGAACATTCTGTGTTCCAAAAACCTTCATTTATGTTGAAAGTCTGTTCCAATTTTTACTACTTTAAGAAATGTTTTGAAGTAATTTATACAATGTACCTCATGGCAAAAAGTACAAATTAGGCACAAAAGTATGTGGTTACTCTGTGTCTAGTTGAGAAGTTCAAGGTATCCAGAGATGACCTGGGGGCCAGGAAGACCAGAGTTCAAGCCTGCTTATGACACATGAGGCTGTTTATTTGCTCATATTGTGTAACATTAGGTTTTGTGACATTGTTATTCTAAAATATAAAAATAATGCAAAAGTATGTAAGAGAGCTGAAAAACACATTCAGTGGGAGATCTGCAGAGGTAACTATCTATCTATCACCCTTAGGTAATAAAGTCACTACTCAGTGTTCTAGTCAATTCTCTAGGGATTGTAAGTTACAGAGCTCTCCATTAGCAGAAGGAATTTCACCCTTCCTATATCAATGGAATCATAGGCCCAATCCCTCTTTCTATAGTATGTAGTGTTAATTTTTTGTCTTTGTATCTCTAGCACTTAACAGTGCCTGACACATCAATCAGTCAGTCATTTAATAAACATTAAGCATCTACTATGTGCCAGGCACCGTGCTGGGGATACAAAAAGAGGCACAAGACAGTCCCTGCCCTCCAGGAGTTTACAATCTAATGGGAGACACATAGTTAGCATTTAATAAATGCTTGGTGTCAGAATGATCATGTGATAGAGGACTGACCTATGAGGACTATGTATTTAATGAGCCTACTTCTAGAAACGTCTGGTGATATGGAATGAGGGGGCCTGACTCCCTACTTCAGAGCATGCCAATCATCCTATGACTATTTCCTGTCCATTTACTGTGTGTCGGAGAGAGACTTTTTGATTGGCTCAAAGGAGTCCAATGATGTGTCCTTGACCTTGGTCTTTTTTTTTTTTTTTTTTTTTTTTTTGCTTAGCTGTGTTTGAGTTCAGAAGAAAACGACTGCTCTAATCCTCCATCCGGAGAGAGCACTAATGGCCTATCTCCCCCTTCTGGCCAATGTGAAGCCTGGAACACATGGCCCTGCTAGTCCTGCTGTCCCTGGTTTCATCTATTCTTTACTGTTCTTAGCTGAAGGATTATTAGAGATGGAATGGACTAGGTCACAGCCTTGTAAGCTTTGAAAGATCAGGAGAACCACTAAAGAGACACCTGGGAGCTAGAGTCTGTGCCGTCTTTGGGCAGCTAAACCCAGGTCACCAGCACAGTCCAAAGCAGTAGATTTACCCAGTAGTCAAGATGCTGAATCTAACAGATAAGAGAGTGACACTGTTCATTTGGCTTTGCCAACATTGGAAATTAATTTGATAGTATGAATACTGTAGCAACAGCTTTTAAAGTTGAGACCACTGTCCCTAGAGACTGAGGGTGGTATAGGGGAGAGTGTCTCTGGTTTAAGGGGGTGTTTTATACTTCTTTCTAGATCAGTAAATATTCTTTTGTAAAAGTGAATTGACATCAATTAGTTAAATGATACTGAGCTGTCCATCACTGGAGGATATCAATGATACAAGGGAGATATGAACTATAGCAATTGATTCATATTAAGGAAAACACACCAGAATAGGCACTCAAGCATATAGTATTAGAAAGACATTCCATCCCCTTGGGGGTACCCTTAAAACCATAAGGAGAAGAACCAGCTAATGTAGCTGTAGGGCTCTAACATATCAGTATAAGTGGGAGTTCAAATAAGGACCCCTGCAGAGTACACATGGGCAACATTTGATTGGAAAGAGCATGGAATTCAAGTCAAAAGAGCTCAGCTCTTGTTAGCTGTGAATGTTGGGTAACAATAACCATAGCTGTCTGTGTGTGTGTGTGTGTGTGTGTGTGTGTGTGTGTGTGTGTGTAATATATGTACATGTATAACATATGTCTATGTATAGATGTGTGTGTATTATACATATACATTTTACATAGTGTTCTTGAGTTTGTGAAGCACTTTCACTTTCATTATCTCACAGCCCTATAAAATAGGTTAGATTAGTTATTTGGTTTTTACTTAATTTGTGTTTTAATGTTTTAAGAGCTTCCGGTGAAGAAACATCTCCTGAAGCTTCTCTGCACTTTATCACCTTAGAAAATCACCTGGGACACTGAGAGGTTAAGTGACCTTCTTTGGGTTACACAGCCAGTAAATATCACAGATAGGGATCTAAAGTCATCTCTTCCTGTCTCTGAGGCCAGGCCTCTTTCCCCTACACCAGGGCTGCTTTGGGTGACGTAGATATTACAGGTCTAATTATCCCCATTTTACAAATGAAGAAACAGGCTGGTAGACATGATGGGACGTAAGCAGATATTTGGGCTCGTCTCTCATGATTCTAAGTATTTTCCGCTGTCCCATAATGTTATGTAAAGGATGTCTGTCACTGGTATTTGTAGGCAGGTAGGTGGTACAGTGGATGGAGCACTGAGCCTGGAGTCAGGAAGACTCATCTTCCTGAGTTCATTTCTGGTCTCAGACAATAGCTATGTGACCTTGGGCAAGTCACTTACCTGTTTGCCACAGTTTCTTCATTTATAAAATGAGCTAGAAAAGGAATTGGCAAACCCCTCCAGTATCTTTGCCAAGAAAACCCCAAATGAAGTCACAGACCTAGACATGCCTGAAAAACATCTGAACAATAGCTGGTGTTTGTACCAAGGGTCTCCTCCTTACTGGGCAGGCATTTGAACCAGACAAGCCACAAAGTTTTTCAAGTTATTTCACCTGGAACCTAGTTCCTTCAGCTGTATGACAAAGGTACTGTACTCTGTGATCGCTCCATTCTAAATTCTGTGACCCTCTCCTTTTTGTATTTTATGTGAGATTGGAACGTCATACTGTGATGTTTAAAAAAAATTCCGAGAGATGTAATTTCTGGGCAATTTAATTATTTTATTAATGATGCTAGCCTTTTAATACAAGGATAGTCATTTGGCCATCTCTCTCTTAGACCAAAGACCCCTCATAGAGGTGGACTCACAGTTTATATGCTCTTGGAAGAGTAGGTGTTCCTGAGGGTGGCAGTCAACTCTGATTGGTTAACAATTAGTGAGAAAATGAATATTACAATGAGAGGTTGAGCTGTATTACAGTGAGAGTATTGGGGTACGTGACTTGGGTCACCCAAATCTTGGTCAAAGAGACTTATCAATGCCATGTCCCCAGTCTGACAAAATGGAGGATCCACATTTCCCTGACCTGTCTGAGCAAACATAATGAGCAAGAATACACCCGTTAGCCTAAACTCAGAATTTCTTTTACTGTCTTTGCTAGATCTCAGCCATCCTGGCTGGGTAAATATTTTAGATTTTGGAAAGATTTTGCACACTGGTTGATTTCTGGATGAGGAAGTAGAAAAGGGGGAAAACTTTGGTCCTAATACAAACATTAGTTATTACATACAAGAGGAAAATAATCATTTCTCACAATACTTTAAAGGAATCCACAGGCAAGTCACTGGGAACATAAATGACTCACAGGCCTACAAATATTAGACCCAAGTTCTTATATATAGCTTTAAGGGACCTTACAAGTCACCAAGTCCACATTTCTACTCCTTCCATTTTACAGAAGGGGAAATTGAGGCCCAGAGGTTTAGTAACTTCCCCAAGGTTGCACAAATAGTAAGTGATAGAGAAGGGACTTGAACTCAGGTCCTTTGTCTCAAAAGCCAAGACATTTTTCACTCCTTGAGAGGCTTCAAGTGGAATGGCTAGCATGCTGGACCAGGAAGCCCCAGATATGAATACCACCTCAGACGCTTGCTAGCTGTGTGACCCTGATCAAGTCGATTCACCTCTAGACTTGGGTAAAATGAAGGGGTTTGAATTCAAAGATGTCTGAGGACCCTTCCAGCTGTAAATCTATGATTCCATGAATATGAGACCAGAGGAAACTGTGTCTATTGTCCAAGGACTGTACTCAGAAAGCACGGTCTGACTCATGTCAAGAATGATTGTTTTGCTCACAGTCATTTATAAAGACGTGCTAAGACATTCAGGAGTTATGATCTTTGTCAATGAGGAGAGGGCCTATGTTGGTGAAACTCAACAATCACGAGTTCTTGATATTTTTAGTGATTTACTAGCTATCATCATTTGGTCTTGACACCAAAACAAATGGTTGTAGTAGACCAAAAACTATTGGGGGCAGGGAAGGAAAATCGCTTCCTCACTCTCCACTTGTGACTCCATCTTGTTTCCACTAGCAAGTTTCAGATGGATGTGATGTTGCCCCCCCCCTTCTGATTTAGATTATAACCTTCCTGAAGCCAGAGATTATGTCCTTTTCATCCCTCTATCCCCAAAGCCTAGCTCATAGTGAGCGCTTCATAAATATGCAAGGTGGCAGTGTAATAGAATACTGGCTTTGGAGACAGAAGACAATGTTGTATATAGTGCATAATATCCTAGTGGATTCTCATTCAGGAAGACTTTTCTTGGTCTGCTTCAGGCACTTAACAACTGTGAAATCACAGTTCAGGTACACAGAAATCAGTATCAGTATCAAAGTGTCAATATTAGCTGCATCAAATGCACATAAGATAATTTAATTTGTGTAGGCTTGTACTACTGAGATGATAGCACAGTGAAATGCAATAGAATGTCCTAACATTTTGGTAACCTTTAAAATTTCATAATCAAAAGGGCTTCAGTGGGAAATATAGTTCTGAAATCTCTTGACTCATCTGTACTTTTTCATATCAAGGTTGTAAAATTTATCTTTGAAAGGCACATTTGGCATCTTTGTGTAGAGGATGCCTGAAACCATTTAATCTCTTTTACCACTCCTTTCAAGAGTTCTTTTTTTTCCCACCTAGTCCAATACCTCCTTAATTTCCACTAACAGAAGTAGTCAAAGAGACTAATTTTTCTCTTAGGTGGTTGTTACCCTTTAAGGTTTGGAGAAAGTTAGGCCAATCATTCCAGGGTCTCTTGCTGTGGTCTGGTCACTGCCCTAACTACTTCAAGGAAGGAATCCTTCTGGGACTGATCAGAAAGTGGGGAGCAGGACATTGTTTCAGAATTAATAGTGAAAGAAATACTGATAAGGTCTTTTTTTTTTCAGATTAATCCAACGATTTCAAACTAGGATAATTTTAAAAATGTTTTAAAATATTTCTTTGGGGGGGGCTAGGCAATGGGGTTCAGTGACTTGCCCAGGGTCACACTACCAGTAAATGTTATCTGTCTGAGGCCACATTTGAACTCAGGTCCTCTTGAATTCAGGGCCAGTGCTCTATCCACTGTGCTACCTAGCTGCCCCTAAAATATTTCTTAAAGGGTAGTGGGGGAAGGTTTTGCCTTCCACATCCCTAAGATTACAAATAATTAGCAGGTTGTATGTTGTTTAAAGCAGTAATGTCAAAATCAAATAGAAATGGGAGCGGCTTGGTGGTACAGTGGGTAGAGCCCTAGGACTGAAATCAGAAGACTTTTCTTAGTGAGTTCAAATCCAGCCTCAGATCCCTACCAGCTGTGTGATCCTGGGCAAGTCACTTAACCCTGTGTGCCTCCATTTCCTCATTTGTAAAATGAGCTAGAGAATGAAATGGCAAACCACGCCAGTATCTCTGCCATGAAAACCCCAAATGAGGTCACAAAGAGTCAAACACAACTTACCAACGATAAACCATACATAAAGAACCCTGCTGGCTACATATTAACTTAGAGAACCACATACTAATTAACATTATCTATGTTATATTGTATTTTTATTTTGTTAAATATTTCCCAATTACATTTTAATCTGGTTTGGGCAGCTGGGGAGTGAGTTTGACCCCTTGTTTAAAGATTTAAAAATGTAACTTCACCAAAAAAGTAACTAAAATGGTAAAACCAATTTAATGTTTTTTCTTTAATCATGAAATAGTATTTTAAAAATATGTTTGTAGATCATATGTTCAAAGGTATATCATCTGTGTATAAATTAGTTTTTCTCTTGCCACTGACAGACAGTCCAGATACAATCAGAGAATAATCTGTGTGGCTAGTCTTTGGCCCATCCCAGATTCAGGCTCTGGGAGCACCTGAATTCGGCTCATTTCTGGTTCTATTCTAGAGACAGGTAATTGAGATGAGATAGCCCTTAGGGATAGCAAGCCTTGGGATCGTAGCAAAGACCCTGAGAGTTGTATCTCCTCTCAGTTTAGGAGAGGAAAACTAATGTGAGATCAGGACTGGAGGGCAGGGCTGTTTCTCCTGGAACGAACTCAGGAATTTTGAGGAGCTCTCAAGAGCTGAAAAAGAGAGAAGGAGGTAGCCAGGCTTCTCTTGACGCTATAATAACAACACAACTATGATAGCAACAATAACTATAATTCACTTAAACCTAAGCCTTCATGGGCCCTTTCTAAGCAGACAAGTGGAGAAGTTTATGAGTATAGGTAGTTCTCCTTCATTTTATGTCATGGACACTTAATTCTGTTAACTGAATCTCTGAGAGAGGAATTGATACTCTTTTTCTAAAACAAAAAGTCCTGTGTACTTTATTTTACGCATGATATGTTTTTCAAGGTTTCTTTTTTTTAATTAAACTGTCCTCACTATTCTTATTTATTTGGCAAGGCAATCGGGGTTAACTGACTTGCCCAGGGTCACACAGCTAATAAGTATAAAGTATCTGAGGCTGGATTTGAACTCAGGTCTTCCTGACTCCAGAACCAGTGCTCTGTCCACTGCACCACCTAGCTGTTCCCCCACTATTTTTATTTAGCAATTTTTTTTAAAGCCCCAAAAGAAATCGCTCAATAAATATCAGTCAACAAAACAAATTCCCTCATTAGCCACATCCTGACATGTATGTCTCTTTCTGCATCGTAAATTTATCACCTCTCCTTTAGGAAGTGAGTGGTATATTTCATTGTCATTCTTTCAGACTCATGGCTTATTGATAATTCCAAAGTCTTTTAAAGTTGTTTTTCTCTATAATGTTGTCATTGTATACATTGTCCTTATTTCTGTTTGCTCTGCATCAGTTTGTAAAGGTTTTCCTACCTTCCTCTAAAAATTACATCACTTTTCATTGCATAGTAACATTACATTATATTCATACATCATAATTTGTCTAGCCATTCATCAGTAAGAGGTCACTCCCTTAGTCTCCAATTTTGGGCTACCATGAGAAGAACTAATATCATTTTTTAAAACATATAGTTTTCTTCTTTGATTTCTTTGAGGGTAGAGGTCTAATAATGGTATAGTTAGGCCAATCAGTATGTACTTTTCCAGGAAAAGTCCAAATTATTTTCCAGAATGGCTGGACTAATTCATAGCTCCAGCAATGTCTGTCATATTTCTCTTTTGTTACCCTTTTCCAGAATTGGCAATAATTACTCCTAACCCATGCCTTAGTTCAGCTCGTTGTGATGGGTACCTATTTCTAATTAAGTCCTTTAAAAATTATTTTAAAGACTTCATTTGATGGATCTAATCTTATTTCTCATAAAGGTCCGAGATTGATCCTTTCCTTAATATTTCCTGGTGTCCTTTTGTTTGCAGCATAACAGTACGGAACAGCTATGGAAATTAGTGGGAAAGGACAGGGCACAGTAGTATGGGGCTGGACCTCAAATCCTCTCCCTCCTCCCCCAATCTAATAGAGTTTTTGCTCTCTTACCAGAGGAATAATCGTAACCATTTTATAACACTTCCAAGAGCAAAATTACTATGAACTTGGACCATTTAAAAATCTTCCTAATCAGACACAAGCCTAACATAGTGACTTATGGTTACAGAAACTTGGAATATGCAACTGATTTTAATTAAAATGCAACAAAAAATTCAGAGACTACTCATACCTGAGCCCATAGACAAGTCAATAAAATTCCCACCTTACCCCCACTTCTAATTATGGGATCCCACTTCTCTAGGGCTGTTAACTGTCACTCCCTACTTATGAGCACCACTCTAGAGTTGAGGGGCTTCTCCCTACTGCCCCTAAATGCAGAGAAACTCAGGATCAGCTGACCTTCCCTCACCCCACCCCTCCCCTGGACCTGCACATTTTAGAAGATACCAAGATGCCAGATCTAGGTCTGCACGCTCAGACTGCTCTGCTTCTCATTACCCCTTAGTTTCATCCCTTCTCCAGTCTTCGGGTCTGGAGTGCCCATTTGCATTGATCTCTCTACCTTCTCTGTCTGTGCTGACTCCAGTTCCACCTGCTCCACCTGAGAGAGGCAGCTTCACCTCACTACTGCCCTGAAACTATGTCCACCCCTGTTCTTGCTGCTTTCTCCCCGCTTTTCAGGAAAGTGTTACAGTCACTACATCTCCAGCTCCTTTAATTAGGCACACTGGTGGTTACACAAATAGGCAGCTGGGAAGACCCGCTGATTTATCTCTCTTCCCAGACAATGTTGCTGAGTTGAATTGACTACGATTTCTTTCATTTCACTGCTTTCTTTTCTCAGAGGGCAGGCAATGCTTTTCCACAACCCCTAGTGTCGGCACAGAATCTTTTAGGGTTCTAGGGGTGTGTGTGTAGGGAGGGGAAATGTGCCACCCCTTTGTACTTGAAAGCACAAAGAACACCAGATAAGGAAGACTAAAGCTTTGGCCATTGCCAGTGGTGCAGGCTCGTGTTCCCATTGTAGCTACAAATGGAACAAGGGGAAAGCTGAGTAATGCTTCATTAAAATTAACTAGCTAAGTGAAATTAATTTTAAGTTCTCTCAATGAGCAAAAACTGAAAAATTTAAATATCAATAGTCAATGGAGAAACACTAGGACCTTTCCTAATAGATTCAAGAATAAAGCAAGGATGCCCTCTTCCCCATTCTTATTTGACATACATCCTAAAAAGCCTGAGAATGAAAAAAGACAAAGAAACCAAAGGCATAAACATACCCTAAGAGAAGACAAAAACTATTCCTGTTTACAGGTGTCATGATTCTTCACTTAGAAAATCCTATAAAAACAGCAAAGAAAGTAACTGAGACAATAGCTTCAATGAGTATCAAGATACAAAACAAGTCCATAATAGCATTTCAACAGTAACAAACATTCATAGCCATCCAGGAGTTTGTGACCAGAATGTCAGTGAAATAAAAATATGTATTTATTTTGTCTTCCCTTTCAACTCCTGCCACAGAAGAAATTATGACATTTCATTACAGGCAAAACTTTAAAAAAAGAACAAAATAATCTTGTCGCCTTTTGTTTTTACACTTCATATATTTCTCCTCAAAGGGGCACTTAGTCTCCTACCTCTCTACTGAATGAAGGGAGTTGTGTTTCTTTATCAAATGATGAATCTTGCTCTAGGAGCAAAGTTACTCTTTACAATCCATGGAAATTTGATTGCCTTTCGATATGGTATTATTCTAAAAGAAGCCACTTGGTAAGGAAGAGCATTGATAAAACGAAAGTCCTTCTCTACCCAACGCTCCTAAATGTAAATACTCACTGCTCTCCTTTTTATTGGGCAATATATGTTAAGAATGCCTGGATGACCTTTTTCCTTACCTTTGTATATATTACCACTAGGGGTTGCTAAAGCGCTGCTTTTTCCAGTCTTAACAGTTGTTTGTGCCAACACATATCTCATTTTGAAATCGTTTATTTATTTTACAAGTTCTAACTATTTTAAAGAATTTTAAATTGAGTAAAAGTAAGAAAACTAATCTCTCCTCCCTTCCCTTCTCCCTCCCCACTTCATCCTACCAATATATTGCATATGTTTCCTAAGATTCATTTTGTATTCTTTTGGTCTTACCTTTCAGTTCACTAAACATTTATTAAACACCAGTTTATGTGGAGCACACTGTGTGCTTGATTCTGAGGATGTGAAAATAAAATAGATTTTAGAATCTACCGCCAAAGAGCTTATGACCTGAATTGTCTATGGACGTGCTTAGCTGTACTGTACAGGGAGCCAGGTAGTATAGTAGCTAGAGTTGAAGACAGGAAGGCCTGAGTTCAAATCCAGCTTCAGATACTACCTAGTTGTTAACTGGGGTCAAGTTACTGAACCTTTCTCAGTCTCAGTTTCCTCATCTGTAAAGTGGGGATAATAATGGCACAAATTTTTAAAAAATGTGAAGGGCTTTGAAAATCTTAAAGTGCTAGTTAAACTGTGGCTGTTACTATGCTGTGTTTTGTTCCCTTTTCCAACCTTAAATCAGCTATTGGGTGCGGTGATGACCATAGTGACTCATCGAACTTTGTACTCAGATGTATAGGAGTCCTGAACTGGTGGCAGGAAGTGCCTGTGATAAGGAGATAACACAGGAGTGAGTCAAGTGTCTAGCCACTATTTTATAAAGACCAGAAAATTAAATTGAATGCACAATGAGGACAGGAACCATGAATTATGGCTTCTTTGTATGTGTGTGTGTATGTATATGTATATGTATATATATATGTATATATATATATAGTATATATATGTATATGTGTCTATATAAAAATGTATGTATGTATGCATGTTGGTATCCAGCATATAGTGCCTTGTTTGAAATAAGCATAGACTCGCTAAATAGTTGTGGCTTGCTTGATGGTATTAGTGATCTCTTGATGTATTTCACATTTTCCTTCCCAAGGTTATGGTGCCTTTTGGATCAGAATCAGTTCTTTGTAAGACTGGTTCATTCTACAAGATAACGAAAGGTGTCTTAAGACCAGCTTTCTATGTTCCAGCAAGTAATAAACATTAGGGATTTTATATGCAACCAATCAATCAACATGTATTAAGTGCCTACTATGTGCCTGGCACAGTGCTAAGTATTAGGGATACAAAAAGAGGCAAAAGACAGTCTCTGCCCTCAAGGGGCAAAACAATGGAGGAGACAACATGCAAATAAATATATACAAACGAGCTATACACAAAATAAATGAGAAAAAAGAGAGAGAAGGCACTAGAATTAAGAAGGGTTGGGAAAGGCTTCCTGCAAAAGATGGGATTTTATCTGGGACTTAAAGGAAGCTATCGAGGTCAGTAGATAGAGCAGAGCAGGAAGAGCATTCCGGGCATGGGAGATAGCCAGAGAAAATGGCAGGAGCAGAGAGGAGTGTCTTGTTTGGTGGAACAGCCAGGAGCCCAGCATCACTGGATCAAAGAATGCATGGCTTGGGTACATAGACTTACAGAATTCATAGAATTTGAGAGCTGGAAAGGAATTCAGAAATGATATTGTCCAACTGCCTTGCAGTACGGAGTGAGGAGGCAAGCCATATAATTTCTCCGAGCCTCAGTTTCCTCCACTGCCAATAAGGAGTTATAATAATTGAAGGAGAAGCTTTGCACAGAGGATAGAGAGCCCACCTGGTACTGGGGAAGACCTGGGTTTAAGTCCAGCCCTTGACACATCCTGGCTGTGTGACTCCGAGCAAATCATTTAAATGACCCAGATTAAAAGCTACAGAGAGGATGCTGATCTGTATGGGTGGAGAAAGTTGCCGCACTGATGGAGTCATTGGTGAAATCCAAAAGTAAAAATACTTTATAAATATGTGTTAGGGCAGCTAGGTGGCACAGTGGAGAGATTGCTGGGCCTGGAGTCAGGAAGATGAGTTCAATCTGGTGTCAAACACTTAAAGCTGTGTGACCCTGGGCCCAAATCATTTAACCCTGTTTGCCTCTGTTTCCTCATCTGGAAAATGAACTAGAGAAGAAAATGAAAAACCCTTCCAGTATCTTTGCCAAGAAAACCCCAAATGGGGTCATGGAGAGTCAGACATGATTGAAAAACGACTTAACAAAGGCAATAAATGAATGTTTAAAATATAAATACTTTATAAATAAAAATACTCTACTTCCACATAACCTGGATGATTGTGAAAGTCTTCACAGCACCATAGAACTAGAGTTGTAAAGGACTTCCAAGGCCATCTATCTAGTCCAAATCCCTCATTTTTACAGATGAGAAAACTGAGGCCCAGGAAGGTAAAAATAGATGGTCCCTGCCTTCAAGAAGCTTATGCTCTAATGGAAGAAGACAGCACATAAAAGTGAGCTGAAAGGAGGGAGTGGAGGTGAAGTAAGAGAAAGTACCAATGGAAAGAGGAGGCTGTAGGGCTGGAGGACTCTTCTGCGGTGAGAAGGTAAGTGGTGGTAGAGTCTGCAGTCCATCAAAGGAACTGAAGGAGGAAGTATGAAAGTTTGTTAGAAAGTTTCTTCTTATATCAAAACTGAATTTTCCTCTTTGTACCTTTTACATAATGTTCATAGTTTTGCCCCTTGGCACCAATGCCAACTTTCTTCCCTATGAAGCCTTTCCTGATTCCCCTCATTTGCTAATGTCTCCACCCCATCCGGGTGTATGGGGTGTTCAAGAAAGACTAGCACACCTAATGCCCTGTTCAGGGCTGCTCATCCACCTTTGACGTCCACCTGGCACTCACCTCTCACCTGTGGTCAAGAAGCTAGAGCACTCAAAGCAATAGTCACACACCAGAAAACCATCTTGGCAGATGGGCTGAAAACCAGACTGAGGGTAACCAATCCAACCTATTGGTGAGTTAGGGGAGCATCTACTCCAAGCATGTGAAAACTTTCCCCAGCAGAATGTACGGATGAGAACAATCTGTTCCAAGGGCCAGGAAGGCAACTGAAGCAGGCTATGGAGACCTTAGAGCTTGGTCAGACATCCAAGACGCCAAGGTCATCTACCACATCCTAGGCTATCACCAATCTTCCTGACTTTTGTCTTGTCACTGGACTTTGATGACTCTGAAAGAGATAGCGAGCCTGATGACTTTGTACAACTCTGCCTCATTTAAATCCAAGTCAAGACTTCACCCCTTGATGTCATTGGTCCTTTTTGAAAAATGAAGGAGAAACAATAGTGTCTCCTCGCCCTCCTCCCCAATCTTAGTACAGGCTCTGGACTCAGAGGCCCTGGGTTTAAACTTGGCTTCTGATACTAACTAGCTGTGTGACTGGGCAAATTACCCCCGAACTTAAGAAAGTCTCCAGGCTAGCCATCCTTCCTTCTTCTCCCAGCTCTGCTCTGGACTCTTTAGACTTTACCACTAGGGCCCCTAGATGGTACTTTATTTCGCCCCCTTGCAGCTTCCTTTTATTAGAATAATTAGAATTAGAATGTAAGTTCCTCTATTACAATATAAGTTCCTTGAGGACAGGGACAGTCTTTCTTTTTGCATTTTTATTTCTAGCACTTAGAACTAGTACTAAGAACATTGTAGGCCCTTAATAAATGTTTGTTGTTGTTGACTTGTTGAATGAGTTATCCCAAAGTGGAATGGACTCTCTCCAGAGATTCTGGGTCAGCCACTTAGTGAAGGGATTTGAGGGAAGGCTGGATGATGGCTTATCGAGAATATTATTAGAGGGGATCTTTTGTCAAGTATGAAGGCCCTTCTAACTCTGAGATTCTCTAACTCTATGCTTGATTTTTTCCTTTGCCTATATTCCAATTTTCTCTAACTCTATGCTTGATTTTTTTCTTTGCCTATATTCCAATTTTCAGATGCATTGATAACCAACACTACTTTTTAAAGAGGCATCGTACAATCCTAAATATCTCAGAATGGTTTGGATCTAAAGCCATTCCCCAGAACCTTAGGATGGAGAAAATTGAGGCAGATGTGTGGTATAGACCAAATCTGGCTTCAGATACTAGTCAAGTTGCTTAACTCTTGTTTGCCTTTGTTTCTTCATCTGTAAAATGGGATTAATAATAGCACCTCCCTCCCAGGACTGTAGAAAGGATCAAATAACATGTGTACTTCACTTTGCAAACTCTAAGGTACTGTGTAAATGTTAGCTATTAGTATTATCTTCAAAATATATTACATATCCAGGGTGCATTAGTTTAATGCAATAGCCATTAGGTGTCATATATTGCTTGTGAAAGCTATTCCTATGTTGAAATATACCATGGCAGTACTCAGTAGACCACTGTACAAGTTTTGGAATATCCCAGAAGGTGATAGGTAGGTTTGTTTGTTCTTTCTGTGAAAAAGTGAGGAAGCTAGGCCAAGGGAAGAAACCACGCATCAACATTTATTAAGCACCTACTATGTGTCAGGCACTGTGATACAAAAAGAGAAAAGAGATAGTCCTTGTTCCCAAGGAGCTCACAGTCTAAACAAACAGAAGAAATAGCATGGTCTCATTCTATGCAGTCTATCTTAAGGCCCCCACTGTTTCTCCTTGGATCTAAGAATTACTATCTTTCCTCCTAGCCTTGTTTCTTGGATTTTCACGAAAGTAGTACCCAGAGAAGTTCTGTAGGCCATGCCAAATTCTTGGCTAGACAAATTGTAGCCTTATGGTTGTCTCTGCCTCTAAATGAATATAATTCATCAGTACAGATTTTCAGCACTTTGGGTAATGGTGTTATTAACATACTCTAGGACTGATTGATTACTCACATTCTTCTTACTCCTCTGCCTAACCTTTTTTTTTGGCTCAGGATTCTATCTCTAAAATGTATCAAAGACTGATACAATTCAAAAATTAGAAAAATGTTTTATTGAATGTTCTTTTCTTTTGTTTCTTGTCATTTCCCAGTGACACCTCCATAGGCCTAACCATTAGCCTCAACCATCTATGTAGTCAAGTAAAACAAATGAACATCTTAGTCATGTCTAAAAATGTATGCCCAATTCTATACCCATAGTCCACCATTTGTCTCTGCCCAGAGGCAGGAGAGATATTTCACAAGAAGTCATCTTAAGTTATGACTGGTGCTAACATTGATCAATTCTGAAGTTGCTCAGCATTGTTTTCCTTTATGTTATGGTCATTCTATAAATTGTTTTCTTGGCTCTGCGTACTTTGCTCTGCATTAATTCACACAAGCCTTCCTTAGGTTTCTCTGAATTCTTTCTATTTTTTATTTCGTTCAGTGCAAGCATATTCCCTTTTATTTATATATCATGACTTGCTAAGCCATTTTCCAATTGGTGAGGATTCATTTTGCTATTGCAAAAAAAAAAATCCTCCCATAAATTTTTGTTTGTTTTTATTTCTATGGGACGTTTTCCACTATTTTTGACCTCTTTGGGGGTTAATGTTTAGTAGTGATATCAAATCTGGCCTCAGATACTTACTAGTTGTGTGAATCTGGGCAAATCATTTAACCCTGTTTGCCTCAGTTTCCTCATTTATAAAATAAGCTGGAGAAGGAAATAGAAAACCACTCTAGTATTTTTACAAAAACAAAATGAAACAAAACAAAATAGAGTCACAAAGAGTTAGATGAGACTAAAATTGAAAAGATTGAACAACAAAGTGAAATCACTGAATTAAAGAGTATATATAGTCTAGTAGTTCTAAACTGTTTCCTAGAAGAGTTGTGCCAATTCATAATTTTTCCAATGGTGCAGTGATATGCCTGTCTACCTACAGCACTACTAGTATTTACCATTTTTCACAAGGTTAGCTTTTTCTTTGATATTTTGGTTCAATAAATTGGAAGGGGCCCAGCCTTCCCTCCTGGGGCCCTGTCCCCTATTTTTTCCTGACTCTTGATTATAACCTGTATCTATCTGAAATTACCTCTGGCTTCCTAAAAACTTTTTTTTTTCAGTAAGGTGTCTTACCCTATTCCTAATGTAGAGTTTTTAAAATGAGTTCTTAGTAGAGACACATAGCTTGTGTTTATTGTGGTCTCTTATACATCCTGGTTATCTAGAGTGGGAAGACTTAGTTTTTGCTAAGCAGTGAAAAGAAATAACAGATGAAATAATAATAATGATAACAACATTAATAATAACAAAAGCTTAGAAAGAGTTAAAGGCAAAAAGGAAACCACTTCTCAACCACAGCTTTGTCCCAGGTGGGTCTCAATTTCTGGTCATAACCCAGGTTAGGTTGCAAAAGATCTACAGAAAAATTCAAATTTTCCAACCTCCTCCAGAAACATGGAGCTTGTAGGGGCTAGGGAGCCCTTTTCTGTTTATTTGTTAGGCTTAGTTCAGGAAGGATTGCCACAGCAGTGACATGGGGATCATACCTCCTCCCACCAACAGTAAATGAACTATCCATCAGCTAATTACTGGTCCTGAAGAGGAGTGTGCGGCTGATTCCATTTCCACATTCTGCCCATATTCCTGGGGAAAAGGCAAATGAGCAGCCTGCAACAGGCTATAATGTGTCATTTAAAGGTGAAATGCTATTTTCATTATACTTTGTCTATAACATTGTGATTTGGGGGGGGATGTTTTTAATGTGTTGGAAATAATCATTGCTTTAAGTGAATTTTATAATGATAAGGAATAGATTTGTGATTTCAGTGATAGAGAGAATTCCCAGATAAGAAAATTCCTTCTACCAATACAGGCTGGTACCTTCTCTGTAACACAGTCTTAGAGAGTACCTAGATCATTAAGAGGTTAAGACTTAACTAGGATCACACAGAGCAAAGCAAGCTTTAGAGACAAATGTCTCGGATTTTCTAAACTGAGGTTCCTAATGCATTACTGACTGGAAGTTCACCAAGTGTGGGGGCATCAGAGAAGATGATCTTCATTGCTTATTGGTGTCTGTAGGACCTCTTACTTTGGAAGGCCAGGTAACAATCATCAAAGTTAACTGTACATTGGTTACAAATTAAAAGTCTGTGGGTGTGTGAATCACACCTGATATTAACTCCCTCTAGGTCCTGCTCAATGTCATTCTCAACATCATCATTATAATGCTGATTGCATCTTCAGGTAACAGGTCTGAGGACTAGTATTTTACTACTAATCTCAATCTCCATTTCTCATAGTCCCTGTGGAAGCAACAGGCATAGAAATAGTTCTGGTGTACCAACAGTGAAGTCTGCACTTAAATAGTTGAGTTCGCCCTAGCTGTGCCATCTAGCTAAGAATAAGGAATCTCCTTAAAGACTGTAATAGCTTCTTTGACTATGTGAGAATAAAACCCTCAGAATGAGACTCTTTAACACAATAATGTCATACTTAAATAGAAACGTGACTGGGGCACAAAATCACACATAAGGATTCTGCAGGTTGCATACTGATTTAGAAAATCACATACTGACATTATCTATGTTCTACTGTTTTTAAATTTTATTTTGTTAAATCTCTCCCAATTAAATTTTGCTCTGCTTCAGGTGGTACTCAGGTCACCTGTTACTTGTCACCTGTGCTCTAAAGTGTTCACCTTGCAAGTAAAGAAGTCCTACAAGTCTTTGAGGTGGCTTAGTATTAACCGTATGTACCTTGCCTCAGGGCACTAAAATTTAGGGAGTACTGCACAGGTGCTCACTCCTTCAGCAGTTAGAAGCAAATGGACTTAGTACCTAAGTTAGAAAGAATAATCAAGTAAGATAGGCAGCTAAGGGCCCTGAATTTCCTCTCCCCTTCCCTTGCACCCCACTTAAGACAGCTTCTCACTGGCCCAGCTACAGCACCCTCCTTGTCATAGTTCTCCATTTCTCCCCCTACATGTCTTCCTAAGGTTTTTGGCTCTTACTACAGGGAACAGAATTTTAAGTTGCTCCAATAATTCTATAAATGATTTAAAAAATTCAGTAGGTCCTATGAAAATTTCTTCTAGCTTAAAAAAATTCACATTATTCTAATCCTTGTGTAATTCTCATCTTCAACCTTCTCTCTCTTTCAGAGTAATTTTTTTTTTAATGTAGGGCCCTTAGAAGATGTTACCAGAATAGAAGATCCTCTCCTGCAGACTCCCATGAAAACCTGAGCAGAAGAGCTTGTAAAGGCAGTGAGCTACCTGTTTTTTGTTTGTTTGGTTTTTGCTTTTTAAAGACCTACCCTGATTGATTTCAGTCAGTGATTTTTTTCAGGCCTGCTGCTCATTCTCCTGGCTGGACCCTGATAATCAGAACTCTGTAATTCTCACTGTTCGTAGGGCACCTTAACCGAAACTCCTATCCCATTTGTCAAATCTACCCTTAATGCAAGGGAAGAGTAAAGACACATAAACAATGGAACAATTATAAGAAAAGGCACAAGTTTAGCACAGAGAACGGCGTGTGGCTTTGCCATTTGAAACAAGTGTCTGTAGTCCTTCACTGGACTGCTGAGATGGTACAGGATTTGGCTTGATCTCTTGGGCTTGGTGATTTCTGGGTCACATTTGAGTTCAACAACTTTTTGAAGGCCTAGTGGCAAGTGTGAATCCTTTTTCTCACTTACGTTCTTCTGATCTTTCAACCTAAATCTATTTTAGGAACTTCTCATACCAAGAGTTCTCCACCTTTTTTTGTGTATGGTGAACCCCTTTGGTAGTCTGATGAAGCCTATGGACCTCTTCTCAGAATAATGTTTTAAAGGCATAAAATGAAATACATAGGATGCAAAGGAAACCAATTATATTGAAATAGTTTTCAAAATTTTTTTAAAAAATCACAGACCCTGGGTTTAGAACCCGTATTCCATAACCAATTTAGCAAATCTGAATAATCATTTCTTTAAAGAATGACAAACTAGGATTTAGTGTAGAAAGGACCTAAGATGTTGTCTAGTTCTTTTCTATACAAATGAGGAAACTGAGCCGCAGAGAAGTTAACAGACTTGCCCACGGTGACACACAGTAAATATCAGAGCTAGAATTTCAGCCCAAATGCTCTTGATTCAAATCCAATGCTCTTCATATGCACTACCATGCTTCTGTCGATTGTAGATAAAAGATGAAAGGTTGAAAGCTGTCTGATCAATCAACATGCATCTATTAAAACACCTACTATATGCCAGGAACTGTTCTAGGTGTTGGAGATCCAAATGCAAAAATGAACCAGTCCCTGATGTCCAGGAATCTCTGTTTTGTAGATAGCTATACCATATGAAAATATTTCCAGTCTGATATTGTTTCCTATTCTTGAATAAGCCACGAGAATACAAGGTTGAAGAGCAAATTTCCACTTTAGGCCTCCAGATCTTGACTTATTCTCCTCACTGGTTTAATGTCTTCGTAATATTAAATTAGTCTGCTATGAAAAATTCAATCCACTTGATTCCTCAAGCATTTATTGAGTGCCTATTACGAGCCGGGCACTCTTCTGGGCCCTGGGATTCAAAGATAAGAAATGAGTCCCTTGCCCTGTAGGAAACTTGTTCTTTGGATACATTTTGAACATAATAGTTTCCACAAGCACCTACCAAGTTACATTTGCACTGGGCCTGGAAAGGTGGGCAGGATTTTAATAGTCCCTGACTGGGAAGAGGGCATTCCAGGTTAGAGGGGCCTTGAACTGGAAAAAGGTGGGATGTGTTTAGGGAACAATGAAGAGGTGGGTGTGGGTAATGGCAAGAAGAAAGGAAATATTTTGCAGAAACATTTGTATTCTGATTTTAATAAAGTCCTGGCTTCACAAAGGGTCAGAGCTATTAGGAATAAGGTCACTTTGGATTTCAGTGTCTCTTCTTGTTAGAAGTTAGTGTCTCTGGGAGAAGACAACTCCAAGACAGGCAATGCAACTAAACTAAAGTCTGCTCCTCAACCATTAAGGTAAGGAATATATTGAATTTAAAATGAAAAAGAAAATGTGAAACAAAGAACCATAAAACTGAGGCAACTAACCTGAAATCCTGGGGGAATGTAAAATTTAAGTTCCACCAGGTCAGGGGCTGTTTCTTTTTCTTTAAATCGGCAACACCTAGCTGCATCATGCCTGGCACATAGTAGGGGCTTAATAAATGCTTGTTGAATGATTTTGTACATGTTCCTCTCCCCTCCCATTAAAATGTACTCTCCCCTGCTCTGAAGGTTCCTCTAGATTAAAAGATTATGGAAAGGCAATGGGGGTAATTCACTCAGATTATAATCAAAGCATCTGGTATATAGTAAGCACTTAATAAGGGCTTCTTCATTGATCTATAGCTTAAAAAGAGAAATAGTATATGACGCAGATTTCAGGAACATAGATTAAGAGCTAGAAGGGACTTCAGATGTGCTCTAATCCACCCTCCCCCACCTACATTTTACAGAGGGGGAAACTGAGGCCAGGGAAGTTAAGGGATTTGCCCAACGTCACCTAGGTAGTCTGCGGTAGAAATGTATTTTTCAAACCGAGCTCCTCTGATTCCAAAAGCATTCCAGGTGAAGGGAGAGATTGGTGTGTTCGTATGATAGGCAAGATTAAATGTGGCTTCGGGATTTATTTACACTCTTCGCGAGGGCCAAATGTTTCTTGTAGTCGATTAAAAAGGGGGAAAAAAATTATAGACTTTTTAGCCACTTCGAAATCTCTCCGTCAAGTCCCAGCTACTCGGGTCCCTTTGCCCTTTTTTTATACCCAGGAAGGAGACAATTCCAACCTGGGGGCAGAAGGGACAGGCTTTTTACCTTTCAATCACTCAGCCTGCTCTAATTTCAGTGGAGAGTATCCGGGCAGGGAAGGGACATCTTTAAAAGCCTCGTCCTCGTCTTTCGTCCACCAGCGCGGTGGCCTCTCAACCTGCCCCACAAATCCAGCCAAGTCAGGGATTTTTGCCTCCTCCCCGCCCTCCTCCTACCCGGCCACTACCTTGTCACTCACACCCCGGAGACACGCCCCCTAAAGCCCTGCCCGCCGCCTCCTCCTCCGTGCAGCCAATGGCGCCCCGCCTCGGTCCATATTAATGAGCTCGAGCAGTAGCCGCACCTATAGCGCTCGGGGACGAGGGCTCGTTTTGCATGTACCTTAGTGATTTGCATAACTCGGCGGTCGGGGGCTCGGGAGCCCGAGCGTGCAACCCTAGAAGGGAAAAGCAGGCCCGCGGCGGCTGCAACGCGCTTCGGAGCGGGGGCCGATCGTTCGAGAACCGCGAGCAGGGGCTGCGACGGGGGTGGGGCAGCCCGGCCGCGGGCGGAATGGTCAAGCGGCCCGCTCCGCAGCCCTGAGGGGCGGTGGCGCCGAGCGAGGAGGGCCGAGGGAGCCGCCGAGTGCCATGGCCGAGCCCCGGCCGGGCTGCGTGTCGCCGTTGCCGCTCGCCGGGGTCCCTGCTGAGCCGGGGGAGGCAGCGCTGTGGGGCGAGCCGCGTCTGCCCATCCATGGAGCAGCAGCCGCCGCGGGCGGCGAGAGACAGTGCCAGCGCCGCGGGCGGCTGCGCCCGGGGCTAGGAGTGCGCTGAGAGAGCCCGGCCGGCCCGGCCCGGCCCGGCCCGGCCCAACCGCTGAGCGCCCGGGGCGAGCGCAGAGCGGCTCAGCGCGACGTGCAGGCGGAGAAGGCGGACGCCGAGCCGGAGCCGGAGCTGCCCGGGCGCCCGCAGCGGGGCCGCAGAGCGGGGCGCTGCGCTCGGGCGCGCCGCGGCGGCGATGCCGTGCCTCGGCTTGCTCTGCTTCTTGGCTCTGGGCTGGGGCAGCTCGGCCGGGCCCAGCGGCGCGTCCCCGCCGCCCTGCCCGGCTCCCTGCCGCTGCGACGGCGACCGGGGAGTGGACTGCACCGGCAGAGGGCTGACGGCCGTGCCCGACGGACTGAGCGCCTTCACCCACTCTTTGTGAGTCCCCCGCCCCGCCCGGGCCGGAGACGAGGGGAGGGCAGCGGAGGGGAGGTGGGGTCCGGGCTCCCCAAACTTTCCCTCGGCGTGCCCGGGGACTGCCCGGGGAGGAGTGGGGAGCGGGGAGAGGGAAGAGGGGAGAGGAGGAGGGAGGGAAGGGAGTCAGTGGAGGGAGAGAGAGAAGGGAGGAGAGGAAGGAGGGGGAAAGAGTGGAGGGAAGGAAAAAGGAAGGAGAGAGGGAGAGAAGGGAGGAGAGGAAGAGGGAAAGAGTGGGGGAAGGAGAGAGAGATGGAAAAAGGAGAGAGGGAAGGGAGAAAGGAAGGAGGGAAGGAAGGAAAGAGTGGAGGGAAGGAAAGGGGGAAGGAAAAAGGAAGGAGAGGGAGAGAAGGAAGGAAGGAAAGAGTAGAGGGAAGGAGGGAATAAATGGGGGGAGGAGGGAAGGAAAGAAAAACGGAGGAAGGAAGGAAAAACAGGGAAGAATGCAAAAAAGAAAAGGAGGAAGGAAGGAAGGAAAGAGAAAGGGAGGAAAGGTGAAGGAATCTGACTGTGCTGGGCCTCGGCCCAAAGGGGTCTCTTAGTGCCACGCTGAGGCATGCTGTGATGTGTGTGTGACCTGGATTTTCCTGTGTCTCAGCACGTGGACGGAGGAAACACCTGCGATATCCCTATTCCCCCCCACCCCAAGTTGGCAGTTTGGTAAGATTCAGGTAGAGGACAGATCCCTCTTCTCCAGCCCTCTTGTAAAACTTAAGAACTTGGAGCCTTCTGAGGGAGGGAGGAGGAAGTACAACATTGCTTTTGCATCAGAAGACTGGCCATCCAAACATAAGCCTTTTAAAGAAGGAATGTTGACCTTTGGGAGGTGCAGATGTCCCAAAATTGGAACCTTAACAAAGTCTACACCCAACAGCCTTAGATGATGCATGAGATAGATTGTATCTTCTTTTCCGTACAATAAATTTCAGTACTTCTTATTTTGAGATGACCTTGCTGATCCATGAACTTGAGTTACTCACAGGGTCCTGATTCATTAATGAAGCTACAAAGGAGGACATTAGTGGGACCGTTTAGAAGAAAGAGAAAGAAGGCTTGAAATAAATAGGTGTCCCAAGCACTTGGCTTCTGTCATTTACACAGAATATCATGATTGTATACCCATATCCTGTTATGTGTATACTGAGTCAACTGTGGAGTAGTGACTGGAGGTCCAGAAGATCTGGGGTCAAACCATGCTTCTGACCCTTCGGCTGTGAGTCTCTGGGGAAGTCATTTACCCTTCTGAGCCTCCAGTAACCACCTAGGACTCATTTACTAAGAGGAGTTAAAATCTGCTTGTCCTCTGGGTTGATGAAGAGCTGGCAATCAAACAACAAACATTTAAGTGCTTACTACGGGGCCAGGTACTCTGCTAAATGCTGGATTCAAATCCATAAGTGAGATAGTTGGAGTTTAAATCCTAGATCCTTCTCTTGTCTTCTGTCCATGTAATGTGTGTCTAATAAATGATTAGAAGAGCATTAGAGTATATGGTTGGGTTTAGGAGTGTAGGGATACCTGGAAACCGTTATGGAAAGCTCTTGTCCCTAAGAGAGATTATAAATATTTTGTCAGACAAGTGATGGAGATGGAGTGCTTGTATCCTAGTGACGGGACTCTTCATGAGTAGAATAGCCTTAGTTATCAGTGTGGTCCGTACCATTGGGTTCTACTGTTACTATTGTTTTTTTTACTCTACTTCTCCTCTCAGTAATTGTGCCTTTATAGGCATTTTAGTTTTAATTATTAGGGCAGTACAACTTCTAACATTAACCCAAGCAACGCTGTCTTTGAATCTAATGTTGGACAGTTTTATTTTCCAACAAAAGACCCCAAAGTAGGAAGTTTCTGGTTAAAATGAAGGGATCAAAGGATCATAGATTTATAGCTGCAAGGTATGTATTTGGGGGTGATCTAGTCTCACCTCTCATTTTACAAATGAGGAAACCAGGGGCTAGAGAGGTGAAGGGATTTGCCCAAGAAGGTAATACAGGTAGAAAGGGATTGAAATAGGATTTGAACCTGTGTCATCCACCTTTAAATCCAGCATACTTTTGACTGTACCAGAGTGCATATGTTTACTAGTAGTGGTGGTGGTGGTGGTGGTGATGGTGGTGATAGTAGTAACCTAACCTTCTTCAAAAGCCAACTGATGGGAAAAAAATGTGTTAATATAGGGAAAAGAACTAAACATTTCACCAATGGGAGATAAAGAGAAAGTACCTGGGATCTGAGTCTCAGCTTTCTCACCTGCAAAATGAAGAGGTGGGAATAAATGGTTTTGAAGATCCCTTTCAGTTTTATAGCTGTGGTCCTTTGGTTTTGTGTTTATGCATGGACTTCACATTAAAGAGAAAGTAATAGATATACCCTGGCAGCTTTTTAGATGAATACAAACAAACTGGATCTGGTTTGGTTTACCATTTCTGCTGTCCAGATCCAGTGGTAGATGTTTCCTCTGGCAACTTATCTCCTCTTATCATTAAAAATAATGATGTTAAAAGGCAAAACTGAGAACAGAAATGTACATTTTGAAGCTGATTCAGAGTAAGAGCAAGTCTGCAGAATTGGGGTTACCTTTACTTAACAGATTTGCTTAAAAGATTGAATTTTGAGGTTTTCTTTGGATGGGGTCCAGGCCTATGGTTTTATTGGTTTGGGAAACCGGCAGTGTGGAAACCGTCTCCATCAATGAAGATGGATCACTGTAATTTGTAGTCTCAGAGCATTGCTTAGGGCTTAAATGATTTATAGATAGTGACAGAGCTTACATGGGCTAGAAGCAGGACTTGAACCCAGGTCTTCCCAAGTCCAAGGCTGGCCCCTTTATTCACAGTTGTACATGAGAGGAGCCAATATAATTTCTGTACTGTGCCTCTTAAAACTTAATGTTGCTCATAATGTGTTGATCAAGAGTCTTCCCCCTGAGACCAGTGAAGTGGCTGAAAACACCTGTGAAATATTTGCAGATTTCGGTGCATAAGTAAAGCCTTCATCAAAATTCTCCTTTTCCTCTTGCCCCCCCAAAATAGTCAGATCAGATTTAGGTGACAATAACAATAACATATGGTACTTGGATGTTTCTCTAATCTTTTGAAGCCTGAAGTGCTTAAATACATAATCGTGATTTATGGGTTCCATGGGCTCATTGGCTAAATAGATCTTGAGCTGGAAGGAGGCTCAGAGGCTAAGTACTCAGATTGATCACGGATTTATAGCTGGAAGGGTAGTGTGGTGTACAGTGGTTAGAGAGCATGGCTTGCAATCCAGAAGAGCTGGAATTTAAATCTGGCCTCAGTCATGTACTAGATGTGTGACCCTGGGCAGATCACTATCAAAGTGCCCGTTGTTTTTAATGTCCTAGTTATGGAAAATTGAGATAAAATTGAGACTTGGAGGGAGTGAAGTTTTCCCAGCAGTGATGGGTGGAGAGTGGCAAATAGATGGGTTCAGCTGGAGCCTGGAATGTGTGAAGAGGCAGGAAGATGAAGTCCATCACAGTCAGTGTGCCATGTATAATGTGACCTGACTTGTTGCTTCTGAATACAGAAGATGATTTCCTTTTGGGTCAAGAATTAGGAAATCTGCCATGGAAAACTTATTTAAGAATGTTTGAAGAACCAAGGGGCTATTGTTTCATTTGGGTTTGTTTTCTGTAGGCGTGGAAAATAAGATGACTATTGATTTGGTGAATTGAATACCATTCAGACAATTTTCTAATTGCCTTCACTTTACAGATCTTAAAAGCATGTAGCTTGTGCCCTAAATTTCTCCTATCACTCTTCTTTCCCTTCCTCCCCACCCCAGCCAGGCAAAAAAGAGAATTCTTTAAGAATTTGTTAGTGGCCTTTCCTGACAATGGTATTTTCTACCTGTGTGGCCCTGGGCATTTATTTCTGTGGGCCTTTTCTGTAAAATGATGGGTTTAGACCATTAGTGGGTTTTGTGGGTTATGTACCCCTTCTCAGATTAAGATTTTTCAGTGCAGAGAATAAATTACAGAGAAATTACAAAGGAAACCAAAATATATTGAAATGCAGCTATTAATTTTTTTTTAATTATGAATTTATCCAGGTTGAGAACTAGACTGTTGTAGAACTGTTAAGGGCCTTTATATCTTTGTAGCTCTGTGATCTTTGATCTCTCTGTTGGGGGTTTCCCTCTTACAATCTTAGTCAAGGTGTGTGAGTGTTGGGGGTGAAGGTTTATTCAACACCTTTCCTCTTCTGTTCAGACCATCTGAAAATCTTTTGTCTTCTTAGTATCACCTGTTCCCTTGTAGGTGTTGATAATTAACTTTACAGCCTGTGCCCTTTTTGTTTATATCGATTTTTATAGCCAATCAGTCAACAGGCAAGTATTTTAAAGGCTTATTCTGTGCCTGGCACTGTGCTAAGTTCCCTAGCTACAGAGAAAGGCAAAAAGGTAAGTTTCTAAGGAGCTTACATTCTAATGAAGTCTGCAGGCATGGTTTTGGGAACTGCACCAGTAGCATAGCACTGTGGCCTCTGCTTGTTTCCTTGGTCTGGCTCACAATATTTGTCATTTTCTCTATACAGATGTACTTGACTCTAAGCAAATATATTATGTGGAAATCCAGGTTTATGCAAAAAAAAAAATGCATTGAAGGTGCTTATTCTCTTCCAGAAGGATCCGTCCTTTGAATAGATGATTGATAAATATTTGGTAAAATATTAAAATTTTTAAAAGTGCCTATTTTTTAAGGATCATTTTTCTGATTGGTAAAGTGAGGTCTGTATGTAAAGTGTTATGTCTATGCTGTTAACATGTTATTAAATATCACCTGAGTGGATCCATGTTCCCTGTTTTTGTGGCTATTCTCTCCCATAACCCAGATTACTTTTTTTTTTTTTGGTTAGGCAGTGGGGTTAAGTGACTTACCCAGGGTCGCACAGCTAGTAAGTGTTATGTGTCTGAGGCTGGATTTGAACTCTGGTCCTCCTGACTCCAGGGCCACCGGTCTATTCACTGTGCTACCTAGCTACCCCCCCATAATGCAGATTATAAACCATCCTTATCTGCCTTGGCCATGTTTGGTTCAGGGAGTCCACCCAAAGATTCGGGTGCCTTTTTCAATTATTCGTGAGGTCATAAAGATAGAGGTGCAGCAGAGGAGCCAGGTTGTGCAGTGGTTATCCTTCACTTTTACCGTGTGACTAGAGGTAAAATGGTTTGGCCATGCTCATTCAACTCATGAGTCAAACACAGGATTGGATCCAGTCTTCCTGATGCTGAGGGCAGCTTTTTCTCTATTGTGATACCTCTTCTGAATGCTGATTTCTTTTATTTTTTAAACTTTTATTTTGATCATCCAGATGTAGTTTTTTGCTCATTACTGAGGATGGACAGATGTTCTTATTGGAAAACCTGGTTTGTCAATGACAGATAAAATATTGGTATGCTAATCACAGGCCTTTCTTTCAGGGGGAAGTTTGGGGTTATTGAAGAAGCTCTACAGTATCCTAAAAGCCTCTGGGTCCAATCTGACATGTAAGAACTTTGCTGCCTTGGGTGAGAGCAATGCCTGACCCCCAGGAAAACACAAAGATCAGCTTTCACTGACAGAGTCAAGTGTAGACAATTCGATTGGCTTTATTTTTCAGGCTTAATGAGGCAGCACAGTGTAGGGGGGAAGGGCACCAGAAACCCATCTTATAGGTTCCCTCCACCCCTTGTGTCACTGGGCGACCTTGGTGGAGTCATTTCCCATTGAATGTCTGAAAGAGATCAGGTTAAATTCCAGGGACTTCGAAGGCCCTTCCCCACGATGAAACATTATCCTTCTGCCAGGCATGAAGTCATAAACAAGAGCAGCCCCACATTCTCTGTGGTTAAGAGATTGCTGTAGTCACTGAAAACTTTTTCAATGACTTTTGTTTTTTGCAGTGTTTACTATGAGGGAAATGACCTATTTCCTCTCTTCATTTGTCAGCTATGGAAGTGTGTATTTCAACTGCCTACTCATTTGTGTGCCTTAATATCCAGTGACTAATTCTAGTTCATGAAAGTCTCAAATCTCCTGGTGTGCCTTTGTTAAAGATTAAACTGCCAGATGTGCCCTTGGCTGTGGAATATATAACTTGCAGTTCTCTTGATAAGAGGGGATTTTTTTTTATTTTTTAAGAAGCTAGATTTTTTTCTTTTTACCCAGACCTGTAATTTCACAGGGCTTGCAGGGAATAACTTTCTCAATGCACATAACCATCTGGCATTGTATCTTATGGTTTTTGAGAGCTTCTTTGACCTCCAAGAGATTTAGTGACTTGCCCAGGGTCATATGCCTAGGATGGTGTTAGAGGAGGAAGCTAGATCTTAAAAATGCTCTGAGTTTAGCCACCTGTCTGTGCAGCTCTTCAGATTGCAGGGTGGTGATATCTTGGTAGTTCTAAAGCCCATTTTTCTAGAAATAAAAGGTTCTCCAATTTATTCGTTCCTTTCTCACACTTTTTAGACTTCTTTTTTGGTCAGCGAGATCAAGTGTTTTAATTTTTTTGTTTTTTAGGATGAACAAGTGTTTTCTTTGGGAAGCCTGCCTTGCCAATGAAAGAAGAAACAGTGGGGAATAATATTAGCAAATTAGCACCCATCACAAAAGCTGCTGTGTCAGGCCTGTTCTGACAGTCCTTTTGTGCTTTTAACACCTGATCGTCAAACTGTAGGCCATGTGTGAAATCTATTGTTTGCAACTGGCCAGTGCAGAGTGGACTTAGAAAAACCTGAGCTGAGGGGGGGGATGCGAGAGAGAGATTTTTGTAGCTCCGACTAAGTGTGGAGAATCATCAGCTTTCTAGAGACATTAATGATTCATGGTCTGTTCAATAAATAACCATTTAAATGGCAAGACATAATTATGTAGTGTGCTTCATTGGTTCTGTTCAGGCAGAGGAAAAAAGATTTTAATTGAAACCCTGTAAGAAACTGATGACGAAGCTGAGAATTTTATTTATTAAGATGCTTTTGTGGTATGAGGCCAATTGGACTTCTGGTTATGAGTTACTGGCTTTCAGTCTCTAGAAAGAACCCAGATTTTAGGCAGTTGTGGGTGTTTAGTTGTGGTCCAACATGAACTAAGCAGAGGCAGCTGGGTCTTGAGAAGTGGATAAAATTCTCAACCAAGAATTAGGAAGACCTGAGTTCAGATCCTGCCTTAGACATTTGCTAGCTGTGTGACCCTGGACAATCACCTAATCACCATCTACCTCTGTTTCTGCAGCAGTAAAATGGGGATCATAATAGCACCAACTTTGAAGGGTTGTTCTGAGGATCAAATGAAATAATGTTTGTTAATGTGCTTAATACTATGCCTGGCACCTAGTAGGTGCTTAATAAATGAGAGTAAGTGCTTAATAAGGGCTTATTTCCTTCTCTTGTCCTTTTAAAGCAGATATTTCATTTGGTGTTACAAGAATCCTATCAGGTAGGGCTAATATTATTCCCATTTTACAGATAAAAAACTGAGCCTAAGCAGAGTTGTGATTTGCCCCAGGGGGTCAAGGTCTTCCTGACTCCCAAGTTCAGTGATTTAGCCACTGATGAGGCTGCCTCTCATCTGCGCTGCTCTGGATTGTGGGTATGATTGAGATTCAGTGAAATTCTCCAGAAAATCCTAGAAGCAGGAAGCAAACAGTGTCTCATTTTTTTTTTTGGTCCCCTAAAAGAAGGCCTTTCTGACGTACCATTAAGCCTTTTGTGCTCCTAGGGGGCAATGCATGAGAAAATAAATACCTAAATAACCTTCTGAGGACATGCAAACAATACCTCCTGCAGGTATTGGTTTAGTGGACTGAGACAAGGTGTACGTGTGTGGTGACCTGAATCTTGGGGTGATGCCATGAGGCTCATCGGCAAGAGGGCTAGAGAGACCTAGTTTTGGTTCCCCCCTTCGGCACTTATTAGTTTTGGGGCCATGGGCTATTATTCATTGCATTTGTCTGCCTCAGTTTCCTCATCATATAAAATGGAGATAATACTACTTAGAGTGCCTGCTTCACGCGATATGAAGATTGAGTGATATTTCATATTGTTTGCAGAGTGCTACATGAATGCCAGCTGATGTTAAAATCATCATAGTAATGTAATAGAACCCACCTTGGTCTGCTGTCTGGGTGGGATGGAAAAATGTGGGGAGAAAATATCCTATGATGTATAGTGGCTAGAGCACTGAACTTGGAAGACCTGAGTTCAAATCTCTCCTCAGACACTTAGTCGCCCTGTCAAGGGGCAAGCCTATCCACTAGCCACTGACGAGTCTCTCTTCCCCTCCCAGACTTTATACCAGTATATTTATATGTGTATCTCCAACACTTAGCACATTGTAGGAGCTTAATAAATGTTTATTGACTGACAGTAGAAATTAAATATTTCTAGTAGGCTGTCAGTGGGAGTTTATATATAGATATATATCTATATATAGATATATATCTATATATAGATATATATATAGATATATATATCTATATATAGATATATATCTATATATAGATATATATATCTAGATATATATATCTATATATAGATATATATAGATATATAAACCAATAGCAATTCAGTGTAACTTGAAAAAGAAAACTTTAAAAGCATTGGATTAAAAAAAAAAGTACAACCTTGGTCAAAGATTTGAACTTGATGCACAGAAAACGAGTGAGCAGTTTGTAGTTAGCTGCCCCAGCCCCACTTCCCCATTTGAAACATTTTCTATTTGGGGAAATTTGCTTTAATAAGAGCATCTGAAGAAGGACATAAATTTGGCCGGGAGACAGCTCCTTTACCTTGGAGCGGTATTAGGCACTGCTAAAGAATGTGGCCAGCTTGGCTTCAGAACTTCCTTCCCCCTTCCCCCCCCCCCGCCCTGCTCTGCTGGAACGTTCTGATGGGTAACTTCCAGCCTAAACCACTATGTAATTTAGAACAAGTGACAGCATCTATAACCAAACTGGGAAGCCTGCTGAGAATTTCTTTAATGTGCAGCTAGATGGATTTTATAATTCTCATTTTTAAGAGTTGGACGGGCAGGTCTGTGCATTTCCAGATGGCATTTTCTTCTCTGAAGCTTGGAAGATACCTGCTGTGTTGTTGAATCGTTTTACCTGTCCTTCCCTTCCCAAGAAGTGCTTGAAGGAACAGCCCGGATGTGCTAAGTGTACATCAGGTACGGCCTGGATTTCTACGTCATTCTGGATTTTTTTTTAACAGTATAGTTATGATAAGAACTTGGAGACTTTAAGGTGTTATAGGTTAATAGATCTAAAGCTAGGCCTCAGAGGCCATGTGGTCTGACCCTATCTATCATTTGTAAAAATTTCCTCCCCTTTGTTGAGGGAGGCCTGGTGACTTGCCCAAGGTGGCATAAGTAGTAAGTCCAAGTCAGGATTTGAACCTGTACCTCTGACTCTAAAGTTAGTTTCCTTTGTACTATGTCACATTGTTGTACATCTTGTAGGCCAGCCTTACCCCTGCCTGTCAATACACAGTTACTGTAGACCCAGAGATGAAAGAGACCTTAGCAGTATTTAGGCGGAGCACCTCATTTTATAGATAAGGAGATTGGGGCCCACAAAGTTCGGTGACTTTTCTGCTTAACAAGTATGTGTTGAATTGAATTGCTCAAGGTTACATAGAAGTGGTAAGTACCAGAGCCGGAACTGACTTTGTATCTCAGTCTAGCACATCTTAGGAAAGGAATATGAATTTATATAGCCCCTACTATGTGCCAGGCACCATGCTGAGATCGACAGATAGTGTCTCGTTTGGTCTTCACAGCAACCCTGCAAGGTAGGTCGTGTTATAGTTATTCCCGTTTTGCAGTTGAGGAAACTAAGGCAAGCAGAGGTTAAGTGATTTGCCTAAGGTCACATAAGTAGTCAGTGTCTGAGGCTATATTCTAACTGGGGTCTCCCTGACTCTGGGCTCTCTCCACTGCACTGCCCTACCTGATGGTCTTAGGAATTACCTGCAGAAAACAAGGCACTGCTCTCTCCTGGTCACATGTCATGAAGGCCATCCTGATGGCTAAGCTTAACGATGGTTCATTTTAAGCCTGTTTCCTCTTATCCTTGGTGAAAGAGAGCAAGTACTCTATCAGTCGTACTGGAACATCCTTGAATGTGTTTGAAGACTGCTGAAATGGCCTTGACTCACCATTTCTTTAGGCTTTGTAATCTAATTTCTGACTTTTCACCTCCTCTCTAGGCCTTTCCTGATTCCCCTAGTTACTGGGTACTCCTTCCCTCACCTTGTTCCTTGTATTTACCTTGCATATGTTTTATATACTTGAATGTTTCCGTGTTTTCCCCTAATAGAATGTAAACTCTTTGAGTGTAAGGACTGTTTGATTTTTGTCTCTGAATCTCCATTCTGTGTATGTGTGGGTGTCTGTCTGTCTGTCTCACCATACCTGATTCATAGCATTCCCTAAATAAGTGTTTATTAATTCTTAAATTTTCTAGCTTTCATTGCTGCCTTTTGGAGCCTCTTCAAATTCTCCATATTCTATTTTTTAGACAAGACCCCAAACTGAATCTGACTGGTCATTATGTGGGAATGTTACTATGCCCTTAAAACAGAATACAAAGATGAATTTAGAGATAGCATAAACTAACCCCATGACCATCTGGATCAGAGGTCGACCAACTATGCCACCTGTTTTTATGGGACCTGAGAGGTAAGGGTGGTTTTTACATGTTTAGATAGAGTTTGTATTTAAACATGTAAAAAACCGTTTTTAGCTTGCAGGTGTTTGAAAGCAAACAGAGGCCATCCACGGTTTGTCAACCCTGGATCAAGGACTGACCTAGGTTATGGAATTTAGATCAGAAATTTAGAGGTCTAGTCCAGCTTCCTTTTTGACAAATGAGGAAAACTGAGGCCCAGAGAAGTTATAAGTGGCTTGCTAAAGATCATACTGTTAGTAGTAGAGTTGAGATTGGAACCCATGTCATTTGACCCTATATCATGTTGTGTACCATGAATGGGTGAGACTCAGAGAGAAATTGACTCGCCTGAGGTCATACAGGATTGGAGCTCAGGACTCACAGTCCAGTGTATTTTCCATTGTAACCTATTGCCCTAATTGTTTTTGTCCCAGTATTGACTTTGTTTTAATTCAATTTAGACATTAATCAGGATGGATGAATGAGTGAAAAAATTATTTATCAGTTAAGAGTCATGTACAAAGCTCTGGGATACAAATAGAAAAGCAAGACAGATTCTGCTGTGTGTGGGAGATCCTTTGCTAGGCGCCAAAGAAAAGTCCCTGCCCTCAAGGAGCTTACCTTCTCCTATAGTTTAAAAAAAAAAACAACCCCCAAAAACCCCCAAACCACTTTTTTAACTGTTGACACCCGAGTAGGTCATTTCCAAGCCCACCGTAAGGGAAAACTTTCTAGATATTCAAATTACCCAGAAATTCTTAGAAGGGTTGCCTGGGAAGGCTGTGGGTTCCTCTTGATGGAAGTCTTCAGTTCTGTAAACATGTACTAGATGCCTATTACAAACAAAGCCCTTTGCTAGGTAGGCCCTGAGGATAAAAAAAAAAACCCAAAACAACCATTCCAAATTCCACTGTAAACAGTCCTTGCCTTTAAGGAATGGACACGTATCCCAAAACAGATGTACAGACTCCCATGTTGGAAGGGCAGTCCTTCTGGCTTAGCCCAGCCCTCCTCTGAGGGCCCTTTCAGTCTGAGAACATTTAAGTTCTTAACTATGGGGCTGCAAGGAGAGGCTTATTTCATCTTGTTTGAGTTGTGCTCCAACTGTGCCTTTGTTGACCTTCTGTCCTCTCTTGATAGACTCCGTTTTCCACGTCTATTCTAGGTTATTTAAAGTTTGAACCTGGTTCCTTAGTTTTCCTAAGAGGGTGCTGCCTTACCACATACCCATTGTTCTGTTAGGAACATTCTTCAAAGGTTTTTTTTTTTTTTCAAAGCACTGGTCGAAATAACAGGCTTGGCTTTTAGGGCTGCTTCTGCTATTAATTAGATAGGTGACCTTGAACAGTTTTTCCTCTTCCGAAAAATGAGAAGATTTTGACTTAGATATTATCTACTTTGAGCCTGGAGTCAGGAAGACCTGAGTTCAAAACTAGCCTCAGAGGCTTACTGGCTGTGTACCTCTGGGCAAGTAACTTAACCCTGTTTGCCTCAGTTTCCTCATCTGTAAAATGGGCATCATAATAGCACCTACCCTGGGTTGTGAAGATCCAGTGAGATGATAATTGTAAAGGGCTTTGCACAGTGCCTGGCACATAGTAAGCACTACATAAATGTTATCTGTTATTACTACTAGTGTTCTCTTGTGAAGTCACCATCAAAGAAAGTAGAGTTTTCCAGTTTCTTGATGAGTGTGTCAAGATCAAAGTGAAAGCCCATTTTGGTCTAACATCTCAGTTTCTTTGGTTTAGTAAATTTAAATTAGTCTGACGGCCTTTATTCTGAGAAGCATATTAAGACACTTCTTTTAAAACCAACTAGGGAAAGCATGGTTTTTGTATTCTCTGATGATACTGTGCCATCTGTAAAGCATAGACTTAGTTACTTTCTTCCTCAGAATACAAAACTCAGTCCCTGGGGCCAATGAGGCCAGTCTGCAAGGTGGCAGGCCAGGTAAAAAACGGTCAGTTTGGGATTTGGTGTGTCTCTTTAGCATCATGGCTTCAGGATGATGTCTCAATTATCTTTAGACCTGTTTGATATTCTGTTTTCTGGCCCTAAAGTTGAGTATATTTGGTGCTTTCAGACTTAAAGAATGGTTAACTCTTTCTTCTTTTGGGAACCTTTCCCCAAATTAGATAATGTTGTTGTTGTTCAGTAGTTTCAGGCATGTCTGACTCTTTGTAACCCCATTTGAGGTTTTCTTTTCAAAGATGTTGGAGTGGTTTGCCATTTCCTTCTCTGTCTCATTTTACAGATGAGGAAACTGAGGCAAAGAGGGTTAAATGACTTGCCCAGGGTGACACAGCTAGTAAGTGTCTGAAGCTGGATTTGAACTCGGGAAGATGAATCTTCCTAACTTCAGGCCCAGTACTCTATCCACAGGGCTTCTAATTTCTTTTTAGTGATAAAAGAGGCACTCTGAAAGTCATTGAGAATCATTCAGATTTGCAAATTCAATGAAGCTCTTAGATTCCTCCCAGGACTTTTACTCTACAGATTTGTTTTGTTGCTAGAGTACTTTGGTTGCTTTAAATCTTAACATTAATAAGGTCTCTAAATCTTTTTCTAATGCATTTTATTGGGTATTTGATATCTAGATTACCATTCTGTTTTTAGGAATTCGTCTTACTGCTTTGTGTCTGAGTAGAATCTTAAACTTTTAAAAATCACTTTAGGGAAGAAAACTTTACTAGCCAAATCACTCTTTTAACCATAAAAAAAAATATGGTGTGGTATCTTTGGTAGACATGAAATGCTTCCCAGAAAGTTTTGAAAGTGTGAGTTTTGATACAGATATGATTCTAAAATACCCCATAAATCCAGCACAGCCCCTAACAAATGCAGCAGTGTTTAGAACCTGTTTAGACTGGCTGAGTGTTTCAAATACAGTTGTGCATTTTTGTGTCCTTGTTCTGTTTTTAAAAAAAATGTTTTGAGATTTTTTTCTCATTACCATCTTGACATCTGCCCAGTTACACATGAATAGCTTGACCCAGTCCCTCAGCAGGGAAACTGCTGTGGCCTTGCTTTCAATAGCCGTGTTGCTGACAAAGAAAACATATGGAATATTTCATTCCTGTCTTTTGCAAACAGAGTGTGAGGCAGTAAGGGCAGACAGCGGAAGGCTCCATCCATTCGGCATGCTCTGTTCAATTGGCAAGGTTCGTCAGCTAACCACAAGCCTCACTGTTAGTAATCAAAATGCTTTCTTGCAAAAATCCCATTACATGACGTTGCACGTTTGTGTTTGTGGGAGGAAATCTTGCATTTTGAAGAAATCAATTTCAAATATCAGTTGGAATCATTTTATAGTGAAGTTTGTTTCCGTGGTCCTGTTCCTTGGTTAATGATAGATTTTACTGAAGGGAATTTTCCTCCTACAGTACACTTGGACACCAATCTTCAGTGTTTGAAGTTGGTATTTGTCTGGCAGCTACACAAGATGGGAACACAGATGTTTGGTTCCCAGTGGAACATGCCTAGGGGACTGTATGCCTTTATGTTTATCTTCTCCTTGTCAGTCCACAAAATGAGACTAATTGATCATCTTCATATCCCAGCAAGGCACCCACAGCTTTGGCCTTCTAATATTTCTGTTGTGGGGTCTGTCTATCAATGTTAAGCTCTGCTTCTCTTCCTGATTAGTTAGCAGAATTGCTTATGGATGAGTGTTTAGTTTGTGTCCAGGAAAGGTGGGAATTGGAACCAAAGGCTTAGAGAGCATCTAGCAGACATATTGGAAAAGGTGACACTTGGGGGCATTGTAATGGACAGCAAACTGTGCGCTACATTCTTCATGCTTTCTGTCTCTCAGAAGGGTTGTTATGAAGAAAAGTATTTTTAAAATCCTGAGTGGCCGTGTTAATGTATTATTGATTTTCTGGTCTTCCACTGGCTTTTGAATAATTTTGATTTTGTGAGCTTTTTAGATTTTTCAGGATAAGTAGCTTTGCCTTCTCTCCATCTCTCTGCCCCTTTGAAAAGGCAAATTAGAACCCTGGGCAGTAAAGAAAGGAGAAAACATAACTTTTTAGAGGAAGAAGCCATGAGGTGAATCCTCAAACACATCTCTTATCCGTGTGTCATTTTGGCCTAAGTTTCTAGTTATGTGTATATGATAGCTGGCTTTTATGTGAATCAAGAGTCTGAAAAAAGAGGCCTAGATTTGAAGTCAGAAGACTTGAGTTCAAATCTCACTTCAGCCATTTAATACTCATATGACCTGAGACGAGCACTTGAACTTTCTCTTTCTGGGCCTTGGTTTAAAATGAGGGAGATAGAGTAGTGGATCTCTTAAGGTTTCTTTTAAAAAAGCTTCAGATCTAAAATCCAGTGAGTATACTTCTGTTTGCATCTCCATGTAGATGTATATATTTCACGTGTGTGTATCATATATACTTACATACACATGTATGTACTTTGTATATATTTGGCATTGACTCTTTATAGAATTCTCTTCCTTTAAGATGCAGCTCAAACAGCATCTTTAGAGGGAAGCCTTTCTCCATCCCCCTAACTGCAAGAGGAATCTGTCTCTCCCAAACCACTTTGTCTTGAACTCTTGTGTATATATTTGCATTTATTAACTTTGTGGTGTTTTTTTAAAAATAAATACTTATCTTCTCCATTAGAATGTAAGCTCCCTACAGCCCAGTAGAGTGTTAAGTTCCTTAAAGGCAGGGAACTATTTGTGGTTGTCATTAGTGTTTTTTATTTTAACTTTTAGAATCCCTAAGGCCTTGCCCATAATTGACACTTGTGGAATGCCTGTGTGTGGAATGCCTGTGTGTGTATATATATGCAGACTTAGTTTCCATACTTAAGGAAATTTGTTGTTGATTACTCTTTTTGACCCCATTGGGATTTTTTTGGCAAAGATATTGGAGTGGTCTGCTATTTTCTTCTCCAGCTCATTTTACAGATGAGGAAACTGAGGCCAACAGGATTAAGTGACTTGTCCAGGGTCGAGCAGCTAGTAAGTGTCTGAAGAAGGATTTGAACTCAGGAAGAAGAATCTTCTTGACCAGACACTCTATGCACCTAGCTGCCCCACCTAAGGGAGATAAGCTAATTTAGGGATTTACAAATAAGAGAATTCCTGAGTACTTTTGTAGTTTTACTTACTTGATTTGACTTGGGCTTCCTTGATGTGAGATCCCATATCTGGACTTACTTTGTAATTGTGATCCTAGCAAAGAAATTTTGCTTATAGGGGAGTCTTTTGCTTTATTCAGTGGGTGTTTCAGTTGCTGCGGTCATTATACCTCAATATTCTTTGTAAAGATTGGACTTTTTCTATTTGGAAGGTTGTTGTATGCCCTTGTTACACGAAGAATCCTATTTGTGGCATCCCCTTAACTTGTTTTTTCTTATTCCCTTTCTGAGCCGTGACAGATTTCAACTATGTTGAGTAAATGTTCATTGTACTAGACTGGGCTGGGTATACAAAGACCAAATTTAAAAAGACTCCTAAATTCTTCAAGGAATTCTACTGAAGGATCCAAAATATACATAGATGAGTCTAGAAAATCATTTGGGGGAGAGAGAAGAAGAAGGGGAGAGGGAAGGGGGAACACACTAGGCCAGGTTTCCTGAAAGAGGTGGCATTTCAGTTAAAACCTGGAAGGATCTGAAGGGTTCTGGAAATTGGAAAGGGGAGGAGGGATATAACATATGCAGAGTTTCAACTTTTGCACTCTAGGTCCAGGAGAATCTCGCTTTAGGGATATAGTTAAAGAGAAAACATCTAGTCATTTCTGGATATACCTATGGCCCACTTACTCTGGGAATTGAACCTGCCCTTGAAACCCAGGAAAGTAGTTAAGTGACTGTATCTGACCGGCACCATCTTCCTGCTGAAAGGAGGGACCTTAGGTCTTATCTATTTCTGGGAACATTACTGATGTGTTGGTTTCTTAGAGTGTGGCTTCCTTTTTTTAATCCATCTTTTCCTTTATATTGTTGAGCTGATGTGTATATTGTTCTGGCTGTATTCTTTCACTCTTCATCCATGTATTCATTCCGATCTCCTTTTGTTTCTCTGACTTTCTCACATTTGTAATTTCTTTACTACACAAGAATATTATTCCTTTAAATTTACGTATTGCCATTGGTTCATGCCATTTCCCAATTGGTGGGCACATACTTTTTTTCCCAGTTCTTTGCTACCACTGAAAATGTAGTTATGGGTATTTCAGCATATATTGGACCTTTCTTTCTGTCTTTGATGTTCTCTGATATATGTCCAGCAGTAGGATCAATGGGTCAAATGGTGTGAACAGGTTAGTCACTTTTCTCACACAATTCCAAATTGTTTTTCTAAAATGGTTGGGACAATTTATAGCTCCACTAATGGTGTTTTTGTGGGTCTGTCTTCCCACAGTCCCTCCAGCCAACACTGACATTCCTCTGTCCCCTGTTTTTTTGGGTAGTCTTTGCAGTTTTCAGGTATGAGAAACCTCAGAGTTATTTAAGTTTGCATTTCTCTGACTATTGGTGATTTGGTGGCATGGGTTTTCATCAGAGGGCATTAATAATTTGCAGTTCTCTTGCCCGTTACTTTTTTACTGAAAATCTCAGGCCACCACTTTTGAAGCTCAGATTTTTACCAGCCTGGAGTTATTTGAAGGTCTGACTTGGCATCATGGACCTAGAGGTCATCTAGACCTACTTAAGCTTACACAGTCACCTTTTCTGAGCTGTTAGTGCAGGGTGGGGTGGTATCAGTTAGTTGTTCAAACTAGATTTGTCCAAATGGAATATGCCTTGGAGTATGGTTGCTTTTGTTTTTCCTTTCATGTCTTAGGACCCAGCGTGTTGTACAGATCTGTCAGAGATTGGTCCAAAGAGGCAAGCTTTCAAGTGTAGGACAGAGGAGGTGGGGATAGACATGGGCATTGATCTACCAGGTCCTAGCTATAAGGGAAAGGGAAACAGTGCAGGTAGTGCTGGATTTGGCACTAGAGGACCTACATTCAAATGCTGTCGCAGCTAGCTGTTACTGTGTGACCTTGGGCAAGTCACTATTCTGCTCTAGGTCAGCTTTGTCTTACCTGTAAAATAATCAGGTTGGACTAGAACAGTAGTGTCAAACTCAAATAGAACTGAATCCCTGGGGCCACCGATTTACTTAGAAAACCACAAAGTAACATTATCTAGGTTGTATTGTATTTTTATTTTGTTTAATATTTCCCAATTTTGAAGATTGAATCAGGGAGCTTATCTCTAAGGACACTTCCAGGTCGGTGTCTGTGTTCCCTTGACAATTCACTTGAATCCCTTTTCCATTTAAGAAGGTGAGTATTGAGGATCAGAGATTTAGAGCTGAAGGGATGTTTGAGGTCATCTAGTGGTTTCCCCTCCCCTCCACCATTATACAGATGAGGAAATTGAGGATTGGAGAAGCTAAATGGAGAGTTGGGTTTGCTTTGACTTGGAGAAAACACTTAACCCCTGTGGGCCTCAGTTTCCTCATCTGTAGAATGAAAGGCTTGGACTAGATAGCCTCTGAGATTCCCTCTCCTTCACCTCCTCCCTCCCCCAGTTAATAAATTTATGATCGAATTCCCCTGACTCACTTGCATGGGAGGTGAGATATCAGCCAGGTTGGCTCGCTCACCTGCCTTCTGTTTGTTAAGAGCTGGGATTTGATAATGTGTTTCACTTAAGCTAAACCTTTGAAATGAAAAATGAAAGGAAAGCTATTTCCATATAGCTTCTCCCTTTCCACTCCCTGGAATTTCATATTGCTCCCTCTGAAGATGTTTTCATAGGGAAGGCAACATAAAAATGAATCACTAATGAGCATTCCATATTCCAGTTTGTAATCTGAGGTGTTTCATTTAATCAACTTTGTATTAAATTAGTAGGACTTTTTAGGGAGTTTTAACACTTGTTTGAGCCTGTGGGCTAATGTTAAATAAATTGTTAATATTTTACAGACTCAGTGTGTTTCTGTGGGGGGGTGGGGGGGGGGGGGGAAAGTCATGTCCCTCCCAAGGACAGACGTACTGGCAGCATAGTATTGGTGTTGAATATACAAGCAGTAGTAAGCCTTCAGCTTGGCAAATCATTGACTTTGTGATTTTTACAGTCAATAGATTCCCGGAAACATTTCAGTTTTTAATTTTCAACCTTGTGATGTGTTCAGTTGTTAACAGAGTGGTTAAAGAGACAGCCTGGCCCAGTGAATAGAATGCCAGACTCGGCAAGAAGAAAACCTGGGTTGAAATCCTACCTCCAATACTTTGTGGCTAGCTGTGTGCTCATGGACAAATCACTTGACATTTCAGTGTCTCTGATTGTTATTACATAAAGTGGTGACAGTGATGTTTGGAGTACACGAAGCTCAAATGAGATACTGTCTCTAAAGCACTTTGCGAATCTCTAAAGGCTGTGAAAATGCCAGTTACTATTCTTAAAGAGTCAGAGTGGTCCAGCTTCTCAGGAAGTAGTTTGTGGATGTGGTATTCCTATTTTGTTTGCCTGGGTTGGAGGTAAGTGGGTGGGAGCCCTTCTTCAAAGTATGGCAGAATGGAAAAGGAGGCTGAATCTGGAGCTAGAGGGGCTTGGGCCAGTCGATTTAACTTCTGCTGGCCTCCACTCCTTTAATTGTATGATAGAAGGTTAGGGTTGGACCACGTGACCTTGAAGCACCTTCACACTTTAGAGCTGGGATTCTGTGGTCCCAGACAATGCTGAACACATACCATGATGGGCACTGCCTGTTAGCCTCGCCCATCTCCCTTGACCTATGCCAATAACTTCCATGATCTAATTTCATCCTTTCTTTGGGGGATGATAATATTGATCTGTTTGTTCTTGGCGTCCAATGGCAGAAGCAGAAGAAGAGCTAATAATTAGTACTTTAGGGTTTGCGAAGTGATTTATAAATATTCCACGACCTTGGGTAGGTAGGTCCTCCTATTATCTCTGTTTTGCAGGTGAGGAAACCAATACAGTGGTTAAATGATTTGCCCAGCAGGGTCACACAGCTAGTAAGTGTCTCATGCCAGATTTGAACTCAGGCTTTCCTGAATAGTTACTTAATTGTAACCTAGTACTAGAGTGGTGGAGGAGGTAGTGCTTTTAACTAAGCTTAAACAGTAACCTTAGAAATGAGTCACTTTAAAAATACCTCACGTTTACAGTGCTTTCCCTGAAGCGTTCCTGTAAAGGAGTGCAAATATTCTCATCCTCCTTTAACCTCCTCCATATTGTTTATACCCTTTTGTTTTCATATCAGTTATTTTGTTTTTATATCAGTGCATTGCTCTCCCTTCCCCCAAACGAGCTCTCCCAAATAACAAAGAAAAACATTTCAGCAAAAACTGAAGTTCTTTTTGATGTATATACCCCATTCTTCCCTACTGGCCCCTTCTTGCTGCTCTGATGAAGGTGCTCATAAGCATCATAGATTTAGCGGCCATCTAGTCTAACCCCTTTATTTTGTAAGTGAGGAAACTGAGGCTAAGAGAAATTGAATGACTTTGAAGTAAGTGGCTTTTCAGGATTTGAACTCGGGTCTTCCTGACAATGAGCTCTCACTCCCCTGTGCCCATGGAACCATCTCCCCTATACCTGTTGGTATAGATGGGGTGTGTTTGGTTTCTGTTTTTGGATCCCCAGGACATAGCACGGTGCCTGGCATATAGTAGGTATATAATAAATGCTTATTTGAGGATTTTTTTCTTTGATGAAGGTACTGAGGCTTGTGCTAGCACCTTCCTTCTGTTAATTGTTTCCAAGTTTATCCAGCATGTGGCTTGTGTGTACATAGTTTTCATGTTTTCTCCCATATTAGCCTGTTAGCTTCTTGAGAGCAGGGATTGCCTTTTGCCTTTCTTTGTACCCCCAGTGCTTAGTAAATTGCATGGGTGTGCTAGTAGGTGCTTAATAAGTGCTTTTTGATTGACTGAGGCAGCAGGGAAGCTGAGCATTTCCCACCCTCAGAAGCCAGCTAAGTGGCAGGGGTTTTCTGAATCTCGTTTTGTGTGCTATTTGCCAGGATACTCCTCCAGCCCTCACCCTGCCATCCTCCATCAGTTCCTGTTTTAAAATTGGAGATCTCCATCTAATCCTTTTGGGGTCTTTCTTCTGAAAAGCCAAGGGCTTTTTATTTAATGCTTCCATTAGCTCTCCTGAAGTTTGTGATAGCTCACAAAGGCTGCAATAATAAATACTTCTTTGGGTTCCTATGTGTGACAGAAACTCCCCAAACATCAGAATGTAAATCCTTCTAGTCTCCGGTTTGGACCTAACTTTGGAAAACTTCCATCTAATAGGAGTCATCATTTGGACGCTGGGCACTCTCCACAGCCTGTGGAGGATGAGGAGTGTGTGACCTCCTCCTCTGAATGTGTAGCTGGCTGAGTGGTGTTTTTACCTTGGTTGGTTTCAGTATATTTCCCCTAATTACTGGCTTAACCAATTTCTAGCCTCCCGCCCAAAGTACTCACCTTTGTATGAGGCCTGGGGCTGAGTGAATGAAGTTTTGGGGGTCGCCTATTTTCTGGCTTTTGGGCAACAATGCTCTCGATGGCCCACAACCTTAATTTCCTTTCAGGAATCCTATAGATCCAGCCTGCCACCATTTACACTCCACTGCTTCCCTGTTAACCTCAGCTGCTGTGATTGAGCATGCACAGACTTAATTATTCCTTTCTGGCCTAGTGAGAGATTTCCTTCCAATAACTGCCTTCCTTGGCCCTTTCCCCTCTTAAAGGTGGAGTTTTGTTTGGGAGAAATCTCCTCCCATGCTTAGTAAGAGACTCCCTCCAAACCAGGCAGTGCCTGAAGCTGTCTCCCTGCAGAAACATAATTTGTACCTTTGGACAAAGGGTACAGGGAAGCCACAGTGCTGGGAGGCCTATTCTTGGATGGCCCAGAATTAGAAGGTTGGGGCTGCATTATCTCCAGCTTTCAGGAAGAAAAGTCACTTGATTTAGAGAAAGACTTGCTGAAGAAAGTTGTATTACATCAATGTGATGGAAGCTTCCTACACAGCTTTAGAGCAGGGATTCTTCACCAGGGGTCCCTGGATCCCCCAAAATCCTGTGGATAGACTTCAGGGGGCTTATGAGCTTCAATGAGGGGCAAAAATGTGTCTTTATTTTCACTAACCTCTAAGTGAAATTTAACATTTCCTTCAATTATGCATTTTTGAAAAACAGTTCTTCCAAGAAGGGGCTCCTAGTTTTCACCAGACTTGACAAAGGGGTCCACGAAAATGGTGAAAAAACTCTGCTCTAGAGCTTGAGGGGAGCAGAGAGGTCATTTAGTCCAATATCCCCTGTTTTACGGAAGAGGAAACTAAGGCCCAGACGCATAACTTGCTCATCATCACCCTTAGTTAACTCAGTACTTAGCTCCTGAAACATTCCTGGGCCTCTGTGATAGTGCTTTGAAAACATGAGTTATCACAAGGAAATCTGACCTAAATTCAATTTCAAGAGAGTAACAAGGTCCCTGCTATGTTAAACAATGTAGCCTCATAAAAACTGCTTCATAAAACTGAGAGGTTTGCCCAGCTTTAGTCTTTGTGGGCCAGGAGAAAGGTCTTGTCGTCTTTCATTTTTCGTATGGATTAGGTTATGTTGAGGCTCTTCAGGGAAGGTCTTGAGAGGCCAGGGCAGGGATAACAAAGACTATAGTACAAAAAATAATGCCCACATTTTTTTTTTCCAGTAGCTGCTTGTATTTGGAAAAATTCTGGGCCCCAAGTTCATGGAATTGAAAGTTTTCTGCAGGAGTCTGGTGCCAGGAGAGATTCCACTCAGGATTTTGTTTCCAGCTCAGTGACCTGCCTGCCTGTGTGTATGTGTGGCTAGACTCTGAACAATCCTCGAGTGCTTGTCACCCCCCGCCCCGACCCCCTTTTAGTTTGGTAGGAGCCAGCAGACCTTGCCCTGTTGGCATAGCCAGAGAGGACCCAGGGTGATCACAGTGCCATCATAAAGGCACCAAAGGAAGACTGTAGAAGAGGATTGATTAGACATATTTTAAAAACCCAGTTTTTTCACCATATACTTTTTTGTTATCTTCTAAGAGTCAAATAAAGATTTCACCCTTAGTCTGATTGTGTCATAGCATCTTGAGCTGTAGGAGGACTTTCTAAGCCACTGAGCCCCAACCCCTCATTTTATAGATAGGAAACTGAGGCCTGTGGAGATGACGTCCCATTGCCTCCGAGGGACCAGGACCAGGATTCAAACTCCACAAAGCTTTCTTCTCCATCTCAGCAGAGCATGTTCTGTTGTCTAGTCACCTTTTGCCGGAGCATTTCAACTAGATCTTAAAATCCTTTGGCCCTACGTTGTATAATACTTATCCATCAATGTGTGCCCTGTCTTTCCTCTCAACTAGTAGGTAAGCTTTTTGAGGGCAGGGCTTGTCATTTTATATCTTTGTACCCCTTAGCTTAGGGACTTTTCACATATCAGTTTAATAAGGTGTTTATTGAATTGACACCAGATTCATTTCCCATTCATTACATGATTCCTCCAACGGGGATCTTGCTTTCCCATTAAAAGGGTAGGCCAGCAATGGCTTCATGGAGGAAATTCATTTTCATTATATTCTGGAGAAGAATTCAGGAGAGGATTTTCTTAATATGATTAAAAGTGGTAGTATACATTTTCTGGATTTCATTATTTCAGGGATGAAGAATTTAACATATATGTTGCCTTTCCTCAGTCCCTATTTGCCAGACACTGAATTGAGCCCTAAGGGTACAAAGTCAAAAAAGAACAGAATCTCTCCCCTCAAGGAGTTTCTGTTCTATTGGGGAAACTGCTAGAGAATGGATTACCAATCCACCAAAGCAGATCCCTACCATGTTACTCTCAAGTTAAGATTTATGGTCTCTCTTAGTGGCCTCCAAACTTAGCACTTTGTTGTTTAGTCATTTTCAGTTGTATCTGATTCTTCATGACCCCGTTTGGAGTTTCCTTGGCAGAGATACTAGAATGGCTTGCCATTTCCTTCTCCAGCTTCTTCTACAGATGAGGAAACCAAGGCAAACAGTTAAGTGACCTGCCCAGTCACTTAGTCACATAGCTAATAAGTGTCTGAGGCTGGACTTCAGGACTCCAGGCCCTGCAGTCTATTCACTGTGTCCCTTAGCTGCCTAAACTTAGCACTGCCTTCTGGTAATGTGGAAAATGGGTAGAAGGGCTAGGGACCTGGACTTGGGAGTCAAGAAGATTCGGATTAAAATCCTGTCTCATACATTTGTTAGCCATGTAACTCTGGGCAAGATTTATGTCTCACCCTCTACGGTCCGTTCCACCTCTATCTACATTTATCATCCTAAGATTCGCTATTTTAATAAGTTTGGGAAATTTTGAAATAAAAATTTACAAGTACTTCTCTTTTCCCATGGGCCTACGATTCACCAGGCTGATCCTCAGAAAACCTGTCTGTCACCTGTCGGTTCTCCTAGCCAGTAAAGAAGGTTCAATAAGGGAAAGGACACATTCCTACCCTGTGGGAGGCATTGTGCATCTAGCACCATATTCTGGGCCGGGGATAGAAAGAAGAAAAACAACGAGGACCTTCTATGCTATTGGAAACCTTGGTTAAACCTGCCAGAGTTTCCCAGAACCCCCCAAATCACTCAAAGACCCACTGAGGTTCAAGTGGAGGACTTTGGGAGAAACTATTTTTCAACATCCAAGTATTTTCTTTAAATTTGGACTGATGATGAATTGAATGGATTTTAATTTCTGCAAAATAATCACCTTTGGGAAATTAACTAAAACGTTTAAGTTTTGGGCACTACAGCCAAGAGTCTACTGGTAACAAAATAGTTTCTTTTGTTAACGGTTTGGTCCTAATATATAGCTGAGATATTTGGGTTCTCAGGTGTTGGTTCATTTTAAAGAGTCTAAAATATTCAAATGGGATTTTCACCATCCTTATCCCAGTCTCACATGACTTTTGCATTGACAGTACTTTTTTGACAGTATGTGTACAGATTGCCAGGAATTTGAAGAAACAAGATTTCAGCTAAAATCCGATATATACAAAATCCCTGCATTTTGCTACCAGCAAAACCTTAAAGCTCGATAGGTTTACAGAAGTGTTAATTATTTTATATACATCCCATAAATATTAGGACTGTCATCACTGAAAAACCACTCTCTCTTTTAAATGAAGGTAATAAAAGGTTTCTTTGAAATAGTTTTGATTTATTATCTATTCTATTTGATTTATTATTCTGTAGTTTGGGATAGTTAGATTTTATGTTGATTTAAAGGATATTCTTACTTGCAGATATCATTGGAAAACAGAAAAGGATGCAGAATGTTAAAAGTAGGGTTTTTTTTTGCTTTAGTATGTTTAAAATATATTATTATAAGCATATTTTTATCCTTTATAGAGGGTACTGTTAGGCAGCAGAAATACACAGAGATACTGCTGTCTGTGCACTGTAGGAAACCACAGATGATGGTCAACCAAAATATGGGCTTCTTTGAATTTGTTGTCGCTTTTTGGAGATGGTCTGCCTGATGCTGTCAAATGCAAGTCTATGGAATCGTAGAGTTTAGAACCAGAAGGGAACTTGTATAGTAGAACCTAGTACAACTGCCTCGTTTTATGGATGGGGAAATGAGAAGTACCTTTTCAGTCCTATCTCAAAACTTCTCAAATCTCTTCAAATATGATAATACTAGGATTGTAGATTTGGTGCAGGAAGGGGATCTTGGCCATCTAGTCTGACCCCATCATTTTAGAGAGGAGGAAACTGAGACCCAGAGAGGTGTGAGGGAACGTCCTTCCTCTAGCTCCGAATTCAGCGCTCCTCCCACGATACCAGTTGTCTCCACCGTACACAGCTCTGTCCATTGAGGTTTATTGTGGACCGGTTCCAAGAAGAATTGGGATTACTTAAAAAGGCATTTGGTCCAGTCCTTTTCATATCACGTAGCATTTCATAATGACTTCGCCACCCAAGATTTAGAATAATTTTATTTATAGTTAGTAATTCTTCGTTTTTATTATGTGTTCCATTTTGGAGGAGAGTCAGGGCAAGGTATTACTTTATTTAAAGGGTGTTGTTCTAGGGAGCTGAGAGATCTGGGTTCGAGTTCCTGCTTGACCTCCTAGAACTTCTACAGAAGCCTCCACTTCCTTACTTGTAAAACTAGACCGAATAACGCAGCCCCTGCCTCCCTGGCTGAGCCAAGTGCTCTGAACTGCAGGGAAGCATGAGATGACTCTGGGGCTGATTACAGAGCTGCATATGTACATGGCCTCACAGAGACTGAAGCGATGGGTAAGTGAGATTAGAACTAATATAACAAAACATGCTGAACATCAACCACCCCTTCACCCCCTCCACAGTTTCCTCTTTTGATTTAGTGCCTTGGAACAGAGACAGATTTACATATGTTAAAACTTTTAAATACTTGGGATTGGAAGTAATTGTAAAGGTCACTTTGTCCACTCTTATCTTTTTACAGCTGAGAAGTTGAAAGGGGATGTGATGTGACACTAGCTTTCAGGTGGCTCAGTGGGCTGGAGTTGGTAAGATCTGAGTTCAGATGTGGCCTCATGCACTTATTAGCCGTGTGACCCTAGGCAAGTCATTTAATTTCTCTTTGCCTCAGTTTCCTCATTTGTAAAATGGGAATAGCGGTAGCACTTACCTTGCAGGGTTGTCGTGAGGCTCAAATGAGATAATATGTGTAAAGTGCTTAGCACAGTGCCAGGCACCTTGATGCTGTATAAATGTTAGCTAGTGGCAGCAGCAGCAGAATCTGAGTTCAAATGGAGATCAGACCATTTAGTCAAACTGTTAAATTAATCCTTGGAAACAGATTTGTTCTTGAAATTAAAAAGAAATAAGTAAATGAGAGATTTTGTCTTACGGTCAAACTGCTCAAACCCCACTAATTGGAACCCTTATTTAACAGACTATAGTTTTGGCTACACTGTGCTTTTTAGGGCTTTAGGGAAAAAAAAGTTAAATTCAGTAAACATTTACTAAGAGTTCATGATGAAAATAAATTTACTCCATGGAGCCATTGCTGGCTTCCCCTTTTACTGGGAAAGTAAGATCTGGTTTGAGGAATTCAAGGCACACCAAGACATATTGTCCCTGTCCTCAAATAGTACATTTTGCTCCAGGTTATAAAACATGTGCCCAAGTAAGCAGATACAAAATATATGATCAAAACAAATATAATGTGACTTTTGTGGTCAGTGAGAGGGCCCTCACCACTGGGAGTGAAGGGTTTGCACTGGAACTCCTCAAGGGAGTCTGGCTGGTTATTTCTAGGAATTAACCTGGTCAGTTTTAGGAAGGACTAGACCTTGGGGTTCCTAACCTTGTTTTATATCATGAACTCATTTGATAATCTTGCAGAAAGCCAGTAGATAGACCCCGCTCAAAATGATGTTTTTAAATGCATTCTAGAGTGGCATGAAGGATTAGAAACAGAATTTCATGCTTGTGGGGTACAGGAAAGTGGAGTAATTTGAATCCTAGAGTTTGTGAAGGGAAATCTAGGAATAAGTTGAGGAAATTCAGTCTGGATGTCAGACTGTGAAACAGTTTAAATGCCAAACTGGAATTTGTATAAGATCTTTAAGGGCCTTCCAACTTGGAGATTCTGGAATTCTAGACCCAGGGTCACACAATTATGTGTTAGAGGTGGAATCATCTGGAACTAGCCTCCAGGTCTACTGATTCCATCTCATTGGTTTTTTTTTTTTTCTGGAACACCAATGCTTTTTTATATAAACTCTGCTGGGAGTATCTAATTACATAAAAAAAAAACCTATTGTGAAAGTCTAACTTTGACTATGATTTCTTCCCCTTTCAAAATACATGTCAGCATTTGATAATATTTTACATGTCTTCTAGGTCTAGCTAGATTACAAACACCTTGAGGTCACAAACTGACTGGGTCAGTTCATCTTTGTGTTGCAGACAGACCCTTAACATACAGCAGGATAAATATTTGTCATGTGCGTGACCTGAAGGTTGCCTGGAAATTATGATGGTAGTATTTTGACCACAGTGTCTTATCTCTTATTTTCCTATGTATAGAGACTGCCGATGTGTCCCCATGCAGAGAATAGGCACGTTGCCAAGAGAATAGAGGACCACATTCTGCTTGATGGATTGGATTGACAGATTGGAAGTAACTCCCCAGAATGATGGCTTTGTTAGATGTGTGTTCTCAGAGCACCCTACCTGACCCTCCTCTTTGGTGGATTGTGGTCACATTAAGCTGTCACTCAGTATTTTTGAGAAAGGAGGGGAAGGAGAGGCTATGTTCAAGTCTAGGTATTTCCAGACAGGCCTGAAGATTACATTTCAGTGCATTTAAAAAAAAAATCCTCAGTTGACTTGGATGTACCAATTAGAAACTGAACCTTCAAAAGACAGTGAGGATTTTTCTTTTTAAGTAGGAACAGAAAATCCTCTACAAAATGAAAATCTCTTTACTTAAAAGTGTAGTAAATGAGAGGCAGAATCTTTTGAGCCAGGGAGTGGGAAAAACTCCCACAAATACCATGAAATTTATGCAAAATTGCATGTGGGAAATGGTTCTGTCTCTTTGGGTCACAGGGAAATTTTACCTTTAGACATTGGCAATGGGCTAGAAAACCCTATTTTAGAAATGTGTCCTAAGCCGGACTGCCTCATTTCTTTCTTTCAGCGTTTAGAATGCCACCTGCCAGTGGAGGCCATCTTTGCAGACCCTTTGCTTCCATTCTGGAAGGGTTATACTTTTCCATAATTTTGGGCTATCCTAGTTATGATTTTAACTTTGGGAGCTGCAAACATTGTTGTCCAGAGGCAGATGTCTGAAGGGTGCCTCTCCCTGTTACTGCTGCCTGCATCCCCAGGCCTCCTGCCCTCCCTTCTCCCCTCCCACACCCTTCCACTTCTCCTAGGCTGCAATAGAAAGACGCCCCCCTCCCCCTTTGTTACTGATGATAATATTTAAGCTCTAAAATTTTAACAGTATTTCAGTGGTAAATAATGGAAATTGTGTATTCTGCTTAATGGGTTTCAGAAAATCCCTGGCTACTTTTTTTTCTCCCTTTAAATACAAGAAAACAGGCGTGTAATGCCCCATTGAGAAAAGCCTGTGGGGGTGCTTTGTACAGGTCTTAATTAAGGGCTTTGAAAGCCCAAACAAAAGGCAAAAGGAAAATGCTACAGCGTTATTGTTATTCCAGCCCATTGGCTCTGCTGAGCTGGCCTGGCCATTGGTGCCCCTCTGTCCATTTTGAAACTGAATGACACTTTTGTTCGTGGTTAACAGAGGTGAAAGAAACCAATTATGGGGCTGTCTCTCTCCATGGAGCAGCTGCAGTTGAGTTTAACTGCAGCAAATATGGCCTTTTCTACCCCAAGGATGTTGGGAGGACAGTTTATTTTTGTCCAGGCTATATGTGGAAAACCAAAATCTGCCTGGCCACAGGGAGGAATGTGGGCTGAGACTTATTGGGGAAAGAAGGGGCTTTAATAACCTGCGTGGCCACTTCACATGTCCAGTGTTTGAGGCTATTTGTACAGATTCTGAAAAGGTTTTCATCAGTCAATTACTGAGCATTTGTTAAGCACATCCTATTTCCCAGGCACTCTGGGAATACGAGTGAAAACAGGCCCTGCTCTTAAGAAGCTTACCGTCTACTTAGGGGAGACAGAGCTATATTATATAGAGGTACGAAAAATAGATACAAGGTGATTGTCTTGGGGTAGGGGAGACAGGCTAACCCCTAGCCCCGGAGGGATCAGGAAAGGGGGAAAGTGTTTTTTTGGCCTAGGATATCTTGCCTTTAAGTCTAGGTGTCAACAGGAAGGTATTCTAAAGACTGGACTTGAAGATGAAGTATTCTGAGAGGCATAGGAGAAGAGAGAGTGCATTGCAGGCATGGGGACAGCCACTACAAACACATGGAGGTGGGAATCAAGAGATGGAGTGTTGTGTGTGAGGAACAGTTAAGAAAGCCCGTTTAGCAGCCAGGGCTCTGTGTGAAGGAGAAGAATGCGTAGTAAAGGTGGAAAGGCAGGTCGGGGCCTCTTGGGAAGGGCTTTATGTGCTCAACAGCAGAGTTTATCGAGCCGGATGGTGACATGGGCAGAGCTGTACCTTAGGAATATTATTTTGGCAACTTTGTGGAGGATGAATCATGGTTCAGGCAAAAGGTGACAAAAGAACCTTGACTTGGGTAAGAGAAAAATAGAAAGGGACAGATTTGATGAGGTTTACCTTTAAAAAACCAAAACCAACAAACAAAAAACCACCCAACAACGTCATTTGTTTTGCTAGCATCTCTTAGGTGCCTGCCATCTCCATATTTGTTATCTGTTCATCGTTTTCCTCCTGACAGCTTTTAAAAAGCCTCCTCTTTCACCTTTTCAGAGTGGCTGGGATGGTCTTGAATGCCAGCTCCCATTTACATAGTGCTTTACTGCTTACAAAGCACATTGGAATTTATTCTTGGGACTCAGAGTGGTTGAGTGCAGTGGTTCACAAACTTTTCTGGTATGTGAAACCCCCTCCCCCCCCAGACCACCTACCCACTTGTTTTCACTTGCCGCTGCTGAGGGGTTCGGAGAATGCTCCAGCTGAATGAATGGGCCAGTGTCCCTGAGTCTGAACTGTGACCTGGCTGCCCTCGGTGTTGAGTGAGGCTGTGTTTGGGGAATGATAGGGCAGGATGCGGGCCAGTTTCACCTGAGCAGCTGCCACATTGGGCATGGTTGTTTCATCCTTCTCTTGGCTCCTTGTCACTTCATACAGCAAGAAATTGAGGCAAAGACTGGGCTGTTCCAGGGAACTTGTGAAGATTGATAATAATAATAATAATAATAATAATAATAATAATAATAATAATAATAATGACATTTATTTTTTATTATTGTTGGAACTTGTGATTTCATCACTTGAGGAACCTACCTGTGAGAAACCTGACTCTCCCAGTGGAGATCAGCAGTTGCTCTGCAATGTAGAGTCTTAGTGGATTCACCTGGAGGTACCTGGAGCTCAGATTGCCTGTGTGGGGTGAGAGAGGCAGTATTTGAAGCCAGGGCTTAAAGACTTGGAGGCCAGCCTTAATCATTAGAGCTAGGCTGCCTCTCCAAAGTTTAGGTAGCAGTTTAAAGTTTACAAAGCACTTTGTCCATATCATATTGGAATCTCATGTCAACTTGGTGAGTTATGTACTGCAAGTGTTATTTGCACTTTATAGATAACGTGAGTGAAACTCTTGGCTGTAGTGATTTGGCTACTAAGTGTTTGGAAGTAGAATTTGAATCTAGTTCTTCCAGCACTCTATTAGGGCATGCTGCTTTGACAGAGAGAAGATGGGAGGAAGATAAGACCAGAGATGTCTTTTTTTTTTTCTTCTTACTTTTCCCCCTTTACTGGGTGAAAACTTCAGTCTAGAAGGCAAGGCTGGATACCGGGTTTTAGTAAAGTGTGCAGGTTGGTAACTGTCAAATCTTTTGGTCTGCTAATGATGACTTGCCATCGATAAAGCTCTTCAGCATTAGAGACCTAGGTTCTGCAATTGGGATTATGGAACCTCAATTTGAATTAGGGCTACTACTTAGTAGGTGGTTGATTTGAGGCAAATGACGTCACCTCTCCTGGCCTCCATTTTTCTTTTTATGTAAAATGAGGGAATTGGCCTGGATAGTCTGGAAAACATCTTTAAGCACTAAACCTGTCGTGTTAATGAACCCAAATACTATAAATATGCTAACAACAGGTATGATTTCTAGGATCAGTCATCTCACATCTCATCCCACCTCCCTTCTCACTTTTCCAACCTCTAATCCCGATTAAATATAGAAGGTAACTGGTAATGAAAACCCTGCATAGTGAGAATTAATAAATGGCTCATCTGAAATTTGCCAGAAGAGCTTGTACCCTGTCATCAAGGGTACATGGCTTTTGTGCAACAGAAAGGATGGCTCCGTCACCTACCTACAACACAGAAAATTCTTGGTAACTTAGAGGAATGATGGGAAATCCAAATGACCCTTTAAAGGTGCTAACAGCTTTGCTATGAAGCTTGGTACAGTGGCTTCATTGTTTCTCTCTCCTTTCTCTAGCATGTTCTCACATTTTCACCTTAAACAACTTCTGCTACAAATCCACGTACTCATGAAATGCCTGCATCCTCCCATGCTCTATTGTTCATATAGTGCTTTTGTTCCACATTTTCAGTGGGATGGATAGATTGCAAAAGAAGCAAGTCACGGGATCCCTCTCTCACTCATCTCCGAAATGTATTCTCTTTAGAGGTGAGGAGATGTGCTTTGCCCCCCTTTCCTCAGAGAGCTTGGTGGCTTTAGGTACAGAAGGTTGTGTGTGTTATAAGATACGGTCATTTCGTTGGTTGATTTTCTTTAGCCGACTGGCTAGGTTCGGGGAGGAGTATGTGAGTGTGTGTATGTGTGTGTGTGTGTGTGTGTGTGTGTGTGTGTGTGTGTATGTATATGTATATATACATCTTATATATATACATACACACACACACACACATATAAATACACGTGGGTGTGAGAATATATACATATATCTCCTGTAAAAACCAGAGATTTGTCGCTCATGGGACTTGTTATCTGGAAATGACTGATGCTAAAAAAAAAAAAGGCAGACACCAATCTAAATCATGATCAAATGAACCTCATTTATGTGATGGAGAAAGGAAATGATTATCTGAAATGGTTGTTAAAATGTTAATAGCATGTTGGACTCTAAAGATGAGACTTTAAGACCTAGAGGAACCAAACTTTTATTATTATGTTGCTAATTAGCAGTGTGGCCATAACCTCTGTGGGTCTCGGTTGTTGCATTCATCTGTAAAATAACTTTATGTAGTGCTTTAAAGTTTGCAAAATGCATTACAAATATTCCCTTATTTTATTTTCACTATGACCATGGCAGATAGATTCTGTCGTTACCCCCATTTTACAGGTGAGGAAACTGAGGCAGACAGCAGTGAAGTGACTTGCCTAGGGTCGCCCTCTTAAAAGGGTCTGAGGCCACATTTGAATTCAAGTCTTGTTGACTCCAAGTACAGTCCTCTCTACTATACAACCTGGCAGCCTCCAGATTTGGTTGAGAGGTGTGGTTGGTGTATTGGAAAGACCCTTGGATTTGGAGTCAGAAAACTGGAATTCAGATCCCTGCTTTTCTCCTTTCTACGTGCTGATCTTGAGCAAGTCACTAAAAGGAACTGAGGCCCAGAGAGGTTCTCTAAAAGAGCTCCTATTTCCATAGCACTTTTAGGTTTGCAAAGTGCTTTCCCCTGGGAGGAAAGTCTGAAGTTTGTGGAAAGATGGGTGGGAAGTTGTTTTCTGTTCTAAATCTACAATCCTTCCATCTCTCTTGAAAATTCTCATGGCACTAGAGTTATCCATTTTATTTTTGTGATTATTTTGTTATAATTCTAAAAATTTCTACTGGATTTAGTTGAGCAATTGTTGAGCCCATATTGAACCATGGAGAAAGGGATAGAGAACGTTGGTAAATAACCTTTACATCAAGCAATAAGTAAGAGAATGGGAAGAAGACATTGCAGATTTTCCCATCAATTCCCATCATTCATCAGGCCTTTTTCCTGCAAGGTATGCTTTGACTAATGGTTCCCCTGAAGTCTCAAGACTCTCTTCTGCAAGTATCCTAACACGTGCATGCATGTTAGAGAGTTTGAGATGATGTGGGATTATTCCTATCCAGTTTCACATAATGGGGGGAGGGAGGTTTCAGAAATGAATCGGAGGGGAAAAATGACATTTGGCTTTGGCATACAGGCGTGTCGTATTCATCTTCTACTTTAAGAAAATACGGTTGAAAGTAATTGAAAAAGGCCAGTTGGAAACCAGTTATTCACATTAAAAAGAATTCAGTCCAGTTGGTTTAAGAGTGAGTGCCCTAGCAAATTCAGAAGTGTTGGTTTGTTAATTACCTGTTAAAAAAAGGAGACTCTGCAAGCATTAGGAGCAACTTCCAACTGAAAATTGGTCTGAAATAAAAATAAAGTTATATAGTATCTTTGGTCTAGATCTGGAAGAGACCTTAGAGGTCATCTGGTCCCACTTCCTCAACGTAGCAAGTTGGCTGTATTGAATAATGGTCATAACAGAACAATAGCTCTATTCCATTTGACTGTTAGAAGGTGAGACTGAAGCTAAGATTTCTGAGTCATAATGCTAGCAATCCTTAGATACCCTCACTTGATCCTTCCATTCCCAATAACTGTTGTCCTATTTCTCTTCTGCCCTTTGTAGCAAAACTCCTTGTCTAAAATAGGTGCCTTCACTTTCTCTCCTTAACCTGTTATAATCAGGCTTCTGACCTTCTTATTCCACCAAAACGGATCTCTGAGGTTACTAATGATCTCTTAGTTGCCAAATCCAGTGGCCCTTTCTCTATCCTCATTCTCTTTGGCCTCTCTGCAGCCTTTGACGCTGTTGATCATTCTTTCCTCCTTAGTAATCTCTTCTCTAGGTTTTTGGGACACTGCTCTTTCCTAGTTCTCCTCCTACCTCTCTGACTGCTCCTGTCTCCTTTGCTGGATCCTCTTCCAGATCACATACCATCTACCTGCAGGTACCTCTCAGGGTACACTCCTGGCCCCTCCTCTCTTCTCCCTCTGTCTTGGTGATTCTGTCATTTCACATGGGTTTAATTACCATCTCTGTGCTGAAGATTCTCAAATCAACCTATCCTGCCCCATCCCTCTGCTAATCTTCAGTCTCTCATCTCTGACTACCTTTTGGACACCTCGAACTGGATGTCCAGCAGACATCTTGCACTCAACACGTCCAAAACTAAACTCATTATCTTTCCTCCCTAAACTCTACCTTCTTCCTCTAGGATAGTCCTCTAGGACTATCCCGTCCTCCAGTTCCCTTAGGCTCAAGACCTAGGAATCATCCTGGACTCCTCACTAGCCATGTCCAAGCTGTTGCCAAGGCCTGCAGATTTCTCCTTTGTCATGTCTCTCCAGTAAGTCCCTTTCTCTCCTGTGATACTGCCCCCACCCTGGTGCAGGCCCTCATCACCTCACACCTGGATTATTGCAGTAGCTGCTGGCGGGGCGGGTCTACCTGCCTCAATTCTCTCTTCACTCCATCCTCCGTTCAGCTACTAACGCGGTTTTTCCCACAGTGTAGATCCACCAATGTCACCTCTCTCTTCAGTAAACTGCAGTGGGTCCTTTTTGCCTCCAGGATCAAATAAAAATGCTCTGTTTTGCAAAGCCCTTCATAACCCACACATACCTTTTCACTTTTCTTACCCCTTACTCCCCAACACACATACTCTTCAGCCACACTGGCCTGGCCTTTCCATGAACAAGATACTTCATCTCTCCAGGCATTTTCTCTGGCCGTCCCCGTGCCTGGAATGTTCTCCAGCCTTGTCTCCACCTACTGACCTCGTTAGCTTCCTTAAGTCCCAACTAAAATCCCTTCTTATCTGGAAGCCTTCCCCAACCCTTCTTAATTCTAGTGTCTTCCCTGTATGTAGTTTGCTTTTAGTATGCTTGTTTGTATGTTATCGTCTCCCATTAGATTGTAAGCTCCCTGAGGACAGGGGCTGTCTTTTATCTCTTTTTGTAGTCCCAGCACTTAGCCCAGTGCCTTCACATAGTAGACGCTTAATAAATGTTTATTGATTAGTCAAGGTTACCTTGAAATCCTTTCAAATAGTACACAAGGATACCCCTGTTTCTTTCCATTATAAAAAGGATGGCCGTGGCTGATGGAGTCTGCGTTTTAAAACTTTTTAGAGGGAGTTTTGGAACCTACTGCTTGTCTATAAAAATAACCACCTTCTCCTAAATGTAACTCAGCTTATTTTTAAAACGTTTTTGAAAAAGCCCTGTGCAGAAACATATTGTGTGTGTGTACGGGTGTGCACGTGTGTGCACACATAATCACTGCCAAAGAGTTCCTTTGCAATTTATTTTAACACAATGAACTAGCGGTTTGCCTTTGGTTTATCCACCATACATGGATAATTATGATTCCCCTTGAAAATAGGGATTTGTTACTTTAAAAAAAATTGCCAAAAAAAAAATAGACTCCTTGGATATTTTTAAGACAGCGATTACCAAGATACAGAAAGGGCTTTAAAATAAAAAAATGACTCTGTATATTTGGATTGACTGACATGTTTACATTGGGTGTTCTGGCAGAGCTGCATAAGTGACTCTTGGCAGTATGGGACTGGGGTTTTCTCCTCCCTCCCCTAAATCTCGGGCTGATCCTGACTGGTAATCTCATGTTGCCTTCTAAATATTGGGTGGGGCCAACGAGAGGACGGAAATAAAATGGACGAAAGTGATTGAAATGTAAAGTAGTCAGTTAACCCAGCCACACAACATGGAGACTGTTTTTTTTATGGAATGAAAAGTATGGCTTATATATAGCAGAATGATGGGCACTCCCATGGTCTAAAATTGGGGGTCTTAAAATACACTGAATTTGGGGGTTTGGGCCCCTTAACTTAATATTATTGGGACAAGGTTGACACCTTTGACCAAGGTAAAGAGGTACGGGGCTAACTCTTAATTTTACCACAATGAGGTAGTTAAATTCTAATTATTGAAGTCCTAGTGGTCTTCAAAAATGTCTCTCCTACTGGCATTTTCCTTATTTTATAGTATCGTAGGTTCAGGGCAAGTGGAAATCATCTAATCCAACCCTACCATTCTACAGATGAGGAAACTGATTCCCAGAGTTGTGCTGAAGGTCGTATAACTAGCACATTGTGGAGCAGCTGCTTTGAAGTTCAGCTTCCCAGTTCCCACTTGCATTGATGGGTCTTCCACAAAGAGGGCCTGATTATTCCTCCTCTTCGAATCTGAAGATGCCAGTGATTTCTAGTACTGCTACTCATAAACTCCTAAGTAGTATGCTCCCTAAAATCAGTTAGCCAATTGAGATTAATTAGCTTTTACAAAGGGATCTTTCCTGAGAAGGTATAGGAAAGACCTTAAATTAGAAACATTCCCCCCTAACCAGGGCCATACTCTCCCCTTATATGTGTATAACAAGGGCTCTGTGGGGAGTGGGCTCAAGCATAGAAAGCTCATATGGCCAAAGGGTAAACTCAACACTCTGATAATTAGAAGTCCTTTCCTCCCTTTGTGGAGTCCTCATGAAGCTCTCCTGTCTGCTGGGCTCTGAGGAGCAGTCTTCTGCCAGATTCAATCAACAAAAATCTGTTAAGTTCCTATTAAGTACCAGGCACATTCATCCATCCTCCCTCCCTCCTTCCTTCTTCCCTCTTTCCCTTCCTCTGTGATTGACATAGAGAAACCTAGTGATGAAATTATCACTGACAAAGCATATTGGCCTCTGGGACACATTCTCCTTGTCTATAACATGAGAGAATTGGATTAGGCTTTTGAGTGACCTTTTCTGTGATCTGTGAAAAATTGTGATTTTTCCAAGGTCTCATGGCTAGTAATTGACAAATCTGGGACTCCAAACTTAATCTTCTGATTCCAGATTCAGTGGTGAGGGCCGAATTAGGGGCCATACGGAGGCTTGGGATAAGTAAGCATTTGTAAAGTTTAAAGCCATCCCAGAGTGGAGTGGGCTGCCAGGAGGCAGGAGTTCCCTCCATAAGCAGGAACTGGGTACCTGGTCAGGTGTGTTGTAGAGGTGATCCTCATCCAACTTCAGGTGGAACTGGATGGTCTCTGCATTTCATTCTGGCTCTGAGATTCTGTGGTTCTGTGAAGCTGGTTAATCGAGTGTGAGGGTTTCCTAATGTACTTATTAGTCTCCTGCACTGAGATCTCCAGTGACTCCCCATTGCCTGCTGCATAAAGTTCTCCCTCCTTGGTCTGACCTTTATGACTCAACCCAATCTCAGTTCCAGCCTCTCTTTCCTGCATTATTTCTCACCAATCCCCGAATGTCCTCTGTAGCCAGACTCCCCCACCCTGGGCCTCTCATCTCACACCAACCCCCATGTTGGGAGTGGATGGACCCCTGCCCCCGTGTTCCCCCATGTTTTCCCTTCCCTTCTGCCACCCTGCCTGTTGAAATCCTTCTGTCAGCTCAGGTACCACTTCTTACCTGAAGCCTTTTCTTAATTCTGCCAGATACAATGGCCTGATCTTGTATATTTCTCATGTCTCTCTTTTTTTGTATCTATCATATCCTGTAATTATGACGATAAAGCTGATAGATTTATTGTTCCTTAAGGTTTTACAAATCCCACAGTAGGTAGTACTGGTATTAGTTCTATTTTATAGATGAGAAAAGTGAGATAGAGTCACATGGTTATCGAGTGTCTTTCTGATGCCCAAGTCCCGCACGCTTAGTAATAACGTTCTGTTGCCCCTAAGTTTGTCCTAGATATTTGCTTATCACCGTAATACAATGGAAAGAACCTGGGTTTGGATTCTAACCCTTTCACTTACTTAACTACTTGAGGTGAATTACTTCCTCTCTTTTGGGCCTTAGTCTTCTTATCTGTAAAAATATTTTGGGCTAGATGGTGCTCTAAGGCCCCAGCAAACTAAGTTCTGTGAGTCTCCTACGAGATTTCAGTTTCTTCTGAAATGACAGTTACTTCATTTCTTTATCCCCACCCCCGCAGCACCTTACAAACAGTAGGCATTCTCTAAATCTGATTTGAATTATTTTCATTCTTTGATTCTGAGCTGAGTGCTGCCTAGGCTGAAGTTCCTTTCCTAGGCTTTCTCTTCCACGTCCGTATCCCAGTCTGTTGTTCCCTCTGGAACCTCTGTTCTGTTGTTATCAAACTACCCTTTTTATTAGACCTATGCTCACCTCTTAAAATTATTTTGTATTTAGTTTTCAATGTATACATTATTTCTCCCAAGTTGAATACAAGTTCCTTGAGGGAAAGAATGGTCTCGTTTTTGTCTTTGTACCGCCTGCATGTAGTAGTGTGGTACCTGGCACATAGTAGGGGCTTAATAAGTGTTTGTCGAATTGGGAGTGGAAAGTAGGTCACTTGTGTAGGTACATATTTGCATCAACCACATATCACGGTAGTAAGTTCATGATTACAAACAATAAAAGTGAAGTTATGTTGGATATATTGTGTGTAAGAAGGCAGAGAAATAGGGAGCTTATATTAGAAAGATTTTTGGTTCAAAAAAATCAACATGATCCTCTAAGTCTCATCAGGCAGCTTTTCTTTCTTCTCATGTGTCCAAAGACAGGGTAAATATAGTTGTTGAAAACTTGCATGGTCCTTTCTGGGTTTCTTTGAGGACAAAGACCATCTTATTAGCCTGTCTCCCCCTGTCCCATCCTCTGGCACCCCTCAGAAAGTACACGTCGTATAGGCTACTGTTAGTAAATGTTGCTTTCTTCCAATGAATGAGTGGACCTTTAGCTCCCTGGAAACCTCCACTGGCTGGAATGATTCATTTCTCAAGGGTTCTAGATCACTGAGGTTTATTATATCCATTTTGACTGTAGCCTACCTGTGTGTCATGGCTTAATTGCTGGCATGTTGTGGCCCATGCCAATTTAAAGTAATAGGCCTTACGTATAATCATGATATTGTTCTCCTTAGATCTTGGTGAGCTTTGACTAACAGTTGATTATTAATGGGGCATTAGAGTTAATTGCTGTATCTGAAGAAGAGCTAGGAAAACATGTTAGGGTAAAAACCGAAAAATGTGATGTAGAATTAAATCTAGTTGAAAGAGAATTTACAGGGTTATTGGCACCAACCAGCTTAAAAACTGTGTCCTGCTCCATCTCAGTGGCTGACTGCCTACTGGCCAAGGCAGATAGCACTAACCTGATTGTCTGAGTGGTTTATTAAGCATTTATTAAACACACTTGATAGTTGCCAGGCACTATGCTCAGTGCTGAGGATATAAAGCTAAGAAAACACACAGTCCTGATTCTCAAGTAGATCCCGTTATAACGGAGGAGATAACGTGCAAATAATTTCTATGGCCATGCGAGCTATAGATTATTTATATCTATATGTCGATAGCTATATAGTAAATGATAAGTGGTGTCAGAAGAATGACCATAGCCGTGGGGAGGTCCAAAAAAGCCTCTGCAAAAGGCAGAAGTTAAGCCGAGCCCTAAAGGAAGGAGCCGGGAGACAGAGGGGAGGAGGGAGAGCCTTCCTGGGATGGAGGTGGAGTTTCCTATGCGAGGAACAACAGTTAGGCCTGGGTCGCTGGAGAGCAGGGTGCCCCAAGGGAGGGAAGTGCAAAAAGCCTGGAAAGGCGGGAAGGGGCCAGGGGATTTTATATTTGGTATCCTGAAGGTGACAAGGAGCCATTGACGTTTTTGTTTGTTTTTTATTAATTGCCTACTGTGTGCCAGGTACTGTGAGAGGAAGTATGTTGAAGAGATTAGGGGGATCACTATCTGGCCTGACCTCCCTTTAAGAAAAACAGCGTCCCCGCAGAGTGGAGGATGGATCAGAACGGGGAGGCTTGAGGATGTGGGGAGACCAAGGCTACTGCCGTAGCTCAGGTGGGAGATGATGGCCCTGTGTGAGCGGAGAGAAGGGAACACATGAGGGTCGGGAGAGTAGAAACGATGAGATTTTCAACAGATTGCACACTTTTGGTGAGTGGGATTGAGGAGTCCAGTATGACATCAAGGTGACAAGCCTGGGTCGCGAAGGATAGTTTTGCCCTCAACAGTAATAGGAAAATTAGAAAGCAGGGCAAGGTTTTTGGGGAAAGATTGTGATTTCTTTTTTGTCTGTGCTGAGTTCAGGGTGTCCAAAAAGGCAGTTGGTGGCAGGACTTGTAATCCCCAAGACCCGTTTTCAAATGTGGCCCTAGATACTTTGTGTGTGACCTGAGGCAAGTCACTTAACTTGTCTGCCTCAGTTTCCTTAATTGTAAAAGGGGATCAATGTAGTATCTCCCTCCTAGGGTTATTGTGATGATCAAATGAAATAACTTATATTTGGCACTCTGCAAACCTTAAAGCGTCATAGAAATGCTATTCTGCTGTTAATAGGAGTCCTTGGTAAGTATTTATTAAGAGCTCACTATGCTCCAGGCAAGATTCCTTTTCTGATTATAGAGAGCTTGTCTGTTTTGGATCAGAGATCATTAATGGGCTTCAGGGATCATCTGGATCAAACCACATCATTTTCTAGAAGAGGCATAGAGCCAAGACTATGTTGGAGCCAGCTTGAACTGGCTTTGGAGAGCTGATTGTTAAATTTCCAGTGGGGCCATTAATACCTTGGAAATTAGAAAACTACAAATCAGGGCTTGATTTATTAATTTGTTGATTGTCTAGACCTAAGAAAATGTTGGAGAAAATGCTGAAAGTGCTGTTTAAACTTAAAAGTGTGCCTTGGTTACATTTGTTTCCTGTAGAGCCACTTGTTAAACATTTGCAAGCATATAGAGAGATTAAGTTACCTGCCCAATGTCACACAGGTGGCAGGTGGCAGAACAATTCAGTTAGAATGGAATGAGCCAGTTTGAATTAATTGTCCAAAGGGAGTAACTTCCATTGATTTTCATTGTTGTGAGAACCTGTTGTTGGATTTTTTGACGATCTTCCTGGCATCACTACCACAATTGGCTATATGACCTGTGTTGTTTTTTTCAAGTGACTAAAGAAAATTGTTTTAAGGACTTCGATATAATAAATTTCATATAGTTTTTTGAGATGATTGGGGATATTTTGGGTTTCACAAAACTAAGTTTGGGAAACTCTACTTAAAAGAGTTGGTTCTGATTTTACTGTAACTTAACTTTTACACACACATATATTGTTCTGATTAATAGCATGTATAATGACTTGGCTTGGGAGAAGCTGTAGTGAGTTGGGACTCTTTCCTAAAAGAGTATGCCATTGTGAATGTTTAAAGAGGAACAGAAATGATCTCAAATCCCTGTGTAACAGTTTTGATTTATTACTTGAAGGATACATAGTGATTTTTAAATCCTCCCAATGGTTTTTGCATATTTGAGAGTTTATTTCATGGAGTGTTTCAAAGTATGCTGTTAGCCAAAACCTTCCTGTCACATGGCCCTCTTAGGACTGAGCGCTTGCAGAAGCCTGCATGGGTGACTGTTTTAAATCCCAGGAAGCACACTTCCTGGAAAGGCTTTACCTGCTGGTGTCAGGCCTGGGGGTATATGTTGCCTCATTGTCTAGAATTTTCTTCTCTCTGCACCAATGAGAAGGTGCCAGAGCTTTTATATCTTGTAAATCAAAGTTCCCTTTGCCCAGGCTGATTTATTGAGTATGTAAATAATACTTTACCCTGATATGCATTCTGGACATCTGGCCCTGGAGCAGACTGACTGGAGTTATGCAAGTTTGTTACTGGGCCACCATTATTTTTTAAAATCATTATACTTCTTGAAAAAGAGTGTTGGTTTTCGCAGAGTTATTTGTAGAAGAAAGAGCTTACTCTTTTGAGTCATACATGTCATGATCTTATCACAGACAGATTTGGAAAAATGTAGGGCTCGCTCAGCAGTCTCACCGCCCAAGAAGTGGGTATGGCCACTGGGAACAATGAGTAGAAGCTGTGATGATGTTCGTTTCAGCCTTCTCTATCCCCCAACAAACTTCAGCAGCCTCCTTCTGCATACAGAGATGCTTACTCTTGAAGCCCAGCCAAGCTACTGCCAGAGTGTGAAAGGGGTGGGGAGAGAAAAATACTTGAAAATTTCACAGCACTGGGCCTCCTGGCCTTGTTCTTCTACTTGGGCCAAGGTTTGGGCTTCTAGAGAAATTTGCATTGCTGACTGATGAAAAAGTAACTCGAGGGTTATTATCTCCACTTTACAGAAAACTGAAAAGTGCTTCCCACGTGCCAGGCACTGTGCTAAGTGCTGGGGCTAAAAAGGCAGAAACACTGGCCCTGCGCTCCAGAAGCTCACGTTCTAATGTAGGAGACAGCATGCAAACAGCTAGGTACATACAAGCTATTGTAGTACACCTTGGAGGTAATTTCAGAGGGAAGGCACTAGATGTGGGGGGCTCAGGCAGAGAGGCGACGGAAAAGCACCTTCCGTGGAAGGTAGAATGTGAGTGGGGTTGTGAAGGAAACCAGGGAAACTTTAGAGGGGGAGATGAGAAGGAGGGAGACTACTCAGATATGGGATGGGGATCAGCCAGTTCAAAAGCATGTGTGCAGAAAAGTATATTCAAGCTAGATAGTATGTGCACACAGGGGAGTAAAGGGAGGAAGGAGACGGTTAGGGAGGGCTCTTTAAAAGCCAAGCAGAGGATTTGATGTTTGCTCCTGGAGGTAACAGCAAGCCCCTGGAATTTATTGAGTGGGTGGGAAGGGATGCGTGACATGGTCAGGCCTGCACTTTGAGAAGATGACTTTGGCGTCTGAGCGGAGGATGGATTGAAGTAGGAATGGATGAAGTGAAATTACTTGCGCAGTCATTTCTTGGTCACCAAGCTAAGAATTAAGAAACAGGACTCCCCAGGACCAGTGCCACGGCGTCTTTCACGCTGAGGAAAGCTGCTGCTCTTCCCTCTGAGTCTTATTGGATGAACAACAGCCTGAGCAAGTGTTCCCTGTGGTTTGTGCAAGAGGCAAGGAGAAGAGCGTGGAGCATTATTTTTCTACTCTAAAAATTATGGCCGTAATAGAACATAAACCTCTTTAGGTCACTACTCTAGATGTTTGCCATGTTAAATGTGTCTGGCTGGATTTCTTTATGAATGGTGTATTTTGTCCATTTGAACGAAGTAAAAGAGTGTTTCTAATCTATAGATGACGATTCTTACAATGCTTGTCGATTCCAGTTGACTGTTGAAAGAAGACTTCTGTTGGTGGAGTTGTGAACTGATCCAACCATTCTGGAGAGCAGTTTGGAACTATGCCCAAAGGCCTATAAAACTACATACCCTTTGATCCAGCAATACCACTGCCAGGTCTATATCCCATTTTTTAAAAAAGCCAGGGGGAAGAACCTGCTTGTACACAAATATTTATAGCAGCTTTTTTTGTGGTGGCTGAGAATTGGAAATCAAAGGGAGGCCCATCAATTGGGGAATGGCTAAACAAGCTGTGGGATGTGATTGTCATGGAATATTATTGTTCTAGGAGAAATGACAAGTGGGGTGATTTCAGAAAAGCTTGGAAAGACTTACATGAACTGATGCACAGTGAAGTGAGCAGAACCAGGAGAATGTTGTACATGGTAACAGCAATATTGTTCAGTGGAGAACTGTGAAAGACTTAGCTGTTCTCATCAATACAATGGTCCAAGGCAATTCCAAAGGACTAATGATGAAACTTATCTTCCTTAAGAGAAAGAACTGGTATGATTGAATACATACTGAAGCATGCTATTTTTCATTTTCTTTTCTTTCATTTTTTTCTTTTGAGTGTTCTTTTACAAAAATGACTAATATGGAAATGTTTTATGTAATTGCACATGTATGACCTATATGTGCTTACCATCTCAGGTATCCCAGGATGGGGTGGGGGGAGAAAAGGGAGGGATAGAATTTGGAACTCAAAACTTTAAATAAAAATGTTTACAAAATTGAAGAAAAAAGAAAGAGGGCTTCTTCTGTGTGTCCTGACTGGAAATGAAGATCTTTTTTGTGTATCCCTAGAGTGCCACAATAGTGCTTGAGGACATTCTCCATAGAGAAAGATGAATACACAGAAGTGTTGTGATTTAATCTTTCCTAGTCCATTCTAGATAATGCCCGATGCTGTTTGATTGGACTGGATGGAGCCAAGCAAGGTTTCCCATGTCTTCTACATGTCCTTTTCTTTGCCACTTAGCTTTGTGCCAGGAAATCTCAGATGTACATCTGCTTCTTGTCCTTTTAGAAGATGCGTGGATGTCATAGAGTGCTGTGGTGGAGCTGTCCCATTTATATTTTCTCTGATAGTGATTTATCACAGAATATAATAAGCTCCTTGAGGGCGGGCGTTGTTCTGTTTTATCTTTGTATCTGTAGTGTCCCACACATAGTAGCTGTTTAATAAATGCTTATTGATTGGTTGTGAGTTATATCTCCTTTATTTGTTCACAAATCCCTTAAACTGAGAGTCTTAGGGGAAAGAGCTCAAGGATTTGGAGTCAGAGGATCCGAGTTCAAATTCTTAACTCCATTATCTGTGGGAACTTGGACAAATCCCTTCACTTCTGGGCCCGATTTCCTAATTTCTAAAATGAGAGGATTGGATGACTTCTGAAGTACCTTCTTGTTCTGAGAGAGAGAGAGAGAGAGAGAGAGAGAGAGAGAGAGAGAGAGAGAGTATGAAAGAGCCTATATGTGAGTATGAAATCCTCTTATTTAAATAAATAAATACCTAGTGTAATACTTTAATCTGAATCTAAGATACTTGAATTGAATTACCAATAAAGGTCATTTGATGTATTTCTCACGTTATCAGGGAAGTTTGTAAAAAGATTTCCCATCTCTCTGCAAGGGTAGAATTTGCAGTAAATTAGAGAATCTTTAGTTTTCATTCATTTCTGGAAGACATTGAATTTTATAGAAGTATGCAAAAAGTAGCCATTTTAGAAAGGTGTTAATGTGACATTCCTGGTGTTTTTTTTTTCCATTTATACTTTTTTTTGAGATTTTTTTTTTTATACCCCATTCTGTTAGCTTCCTGGTGAAGGACACACCCTTCAATGTCTCCTAGGCTGGCTTGCTTCACCCAGAGCACAGACAATTACAGTGTAAAATACTACCTTTGGAAATGAAGTAATGCGTCTTTCTTAATTGGTGAACTCTTGTAATTTTGAAGGTGGTATGTTTAGTCTCTGTGTAGCCATACGCTTATTAAGTCTGGTGAATGTGCCTACACTCACAAGAAAAATACCAACCTCAATGTGGAATTTCTCAAATACCTGTAGTATGGGTTGGGAGCTGGAATGCTGGCTTCTCCTTTGTTGTTGCATAAGAACTAACTACTCTATTTCGGGATATTTAATTTATCTATGAAAAATGTGGGCTCTGGTCTTCAGTTTAATTTCTCAGGCCTGTGTGGTTATCACAGATTTCAGGAATTTGAGAGCTGGAAATGGCCCGCCATGTATATCTATATTGACATGATGTAGATCAACTAGACCTGTGATTTTGTTGATAAAGGGAGCTTCTTGATGAGACAGCTTTCTCTCCTTAGTAGTAGACCAGCATTCAGGTTGCTACCTTTTCTGTCGCTCAGTCCCAGAGAATTGCCACCTATAGTACTCAGAAACGAGGTGACTGGTATGTGTCAGAGGCTCAATTTGAACCCAGTTCTGCCTTGCTTTGGAAATGAGCCTTTTGTCCACTAGCCCATAATGTCTCTGCTGTCCATGCATTCATGCATCCATCCATGGAGGCCTATGTGTATATGCCCAGAAAAGTGAGCAACAGGTTCCTAAGGTATGGTTCAGCTTCATAGAGAGAAATGAAGAGATTGTTAAGAGATGATGGGACTTAGGCCTAGGGCTTTGGAAACGCAGTGTGACTTTATAAATCATTAATATCAATAAAAGGCTATCAGACAAGAATGGTCATTCTTGGAAGTGAATGCCCTCTTTTTCACTATAAAGTGAGGTACAGTTTTCTACACTTTTAGGAACAGAAAATTTGTTTGTTTTCCCCTCTGTGGAAATGGAGAAAAAAAGGGATTTCAGGAAGGCCTGTGCTTCCAACATCAGACAGGGAATCAGATTCTCCCCCCCCCCCCAACACACACTCACAGCTCTTTGGGTACTTGGAGATAGATGCCATTCCTTCCTCCTGCTCCTCTCCTTCCCCATTTTTTTCCTCCAAATTCTGTATGCATCCATCTCAGGCCTTGTGTGGTTGATCTCCTGGTTATCTGAGGTAGCCAGAACCAAACCAAGCTCTACAAATCTGTCAGGGCAGAGGAGGATGAGACTGTCACTTCCTTTAATTATCAAACTGCTCTTAATGTAGTCTAATTCACATTAGATTTGGAGGGGGGTGAGCGAGGCGGTGCTGCCATATCCCTTTGGAACCAGCAATCTACTGCATCTTCTTTTTCAGACCAGCTGCTATTCAGTTGTACTTCTGTGTGCTTAGGAAATTGATTTTTGGTTGCATGTCACATTGTCACACACACCTACCACCAAAAAAACCCCAAAAGAGCAAAATGATTAAATGAGCTTGAACTTTGCCTCCCAACTTTAGGAATTATTGAAGTTGCATTTTCATGACAGTTACATAGAGTTGGGTCTACCTTGATCTAAGGATTTTCTCTGTTCTTTGCAGCCCCTTAAGATGGAATTTATAGGGTGAGAGTTCAGAGAACTATTTCTTACCCTGTTCTAGTCTAGTTTGCATCTTTAAAAAATCTAAAGTTACTTCAGAACTTATTTCTCATTTTTCTGGGCATTTTGTTTACTTCAGAAAGGCAGGTATTGGCTTAAGATCAGGAGCAACTGTGTCTGCTTGAAACACAAAGTAATGGTAACCAAGAGGTGTTGCCAGCTAGCGTGAAAATAATTATCTAGGTAAATAAGTCCAAAATTGGACATCATTTTTCTTTTTAAATCTTTATCCAGGTAAAATATGTAGGAACAAAAATCATTTTAAATAATAAAGGCAGTCATATAGTCTTGATAGAGATCAAGAATTATTGATAAGTCTTTTAGACTCATAATTTTAGAGAATTATTTGAGTATCAGAGTAGTTAAATGGTTTGCCCATGGTAACCTAAGTAATAAATGTGTCAGAGGCAGGATTTAGTCTGAAATCTTCCTTATTACAAGTCCAGCACTATTATGTCACGTTGCCATTGGATAGGATGTTACTTGTACTATATACTGTAGCCTAAATCGGTGGTTTTCAAACTTACTGGTCTCAGCTTTACACTGTGGTCCTCCAGAGAACTTCTGTTTATATGAGTTTTATCTATCTGTATTTACCATATTGCGACAGCTAGATGGTGCAGTGGGTAGAGTGCCAGGCCAGAAGTCAGGAATTCTCATCTTCCTGGGTTCAAATCTGTCCTCAGACATCAGTTGTGTGACCATGGGCAAGTCATTTAACCCTGTTTCCCTCTGTTTCCTCATCTGTCAAATGAGCTGGAGAAGGAAATGGCAATCCACTCCAGTATCTTTGCCAAGAAAACCCCAAATGGGGTCACAGAGTTGGACATGACTGAAAAACGACCAAACAATCACAATTTACCATATTGGAAATTAAAGTGTCTCAGTGTAGTTATGAAAATGTATTTGGCCTCTTGCATCCCCTGAAAGAACAACTTCCTTCCCACTTGGTAGCTGGGATTATCCTATACAGAGCTGATTGAAGATTGATAGATTATCACCAAGAAACTGTAAACATGGGGTTTAAATTAGACTTGTAATGGAACATTTCCTATCTTTTCCCATCCTTTCCAAGTGTTAACTTACTTATTACTTACCATGTCTTTCAGCCAAATTTATTTTTTCTTTGGGTTAGTGGTGATAGAACTTAGTCTTTCAAAAGCACTCTATCTTTGAAAGGAAAGGTCTTTGGAAAGATTGTCCTCATTCCACAAAGAAAAGAATCTGGGAGTTCAGGGGGTCATTTGCCAGGAGACAGGGAATAAAACAACAGAACACCTGGTTGAAGTTTGCTGGAAGTCTGGTGAAACTCCCTCATATAAGTATTGAGCAAGAGAAGACAGATGTGGGAAGCAAGACCTTCTCTGCCCATAACTGGGCTCTAGGCAGTTGACCATTTGGGATTCTAGATTTAAGGCTGGAAGAAACCTAAGAAGTCTTCTAGTCCAGCATTTCTCAAAGTGTGGTCCAGATGCCTGTGGAGATCCCCGGGACCCTTTAGTAAGGTCCACAGGATAAAACTATTTCCATAAAAATACCAAGACATTTTTATTTCAAATATCAATAGATACAACCCACATGAACAAAAGCTTTTGGGAATCCTCAGTAATTTTTAAGATTATAAAGGGGACCTGACACCAAAAAGGTTGAGAACTGCTGTAGACTTGCTACCCATTTTATAGATGAGGATTGAAGTTCAGTGGGAGAAGAATTAAACTTCCTATCCAGTATTGGAAGCAGAAGTGTAAGTGGTTTGCCCAAAATCACACAGATATAAGTCAGTCAGTTAGCATTTATTAAGTTTCTAACATGTTGCAAGTACTGATACAAAGACAAAATCAAAAAGGAAATAGTTTTGTCCTCAAGGAGCTTATGATCTGTCAGCAATAAGATCCAGAAAACCTGGATCCAAATCCAGTTCCCTTTCTGTTATATTTGGGCAGTCAGTCAGTCAATGTTTATTAAGCACCCGTATGCCAGGCACCGTATGGAGCTTTGATCCTTGTCTCTCTCTGAGATTGAATTTTCTTGGCTGCCGTATTGTGGACAGCAATGTCCATTGACAACTGGTCTAAAAATTACATTTGGCCTTGGAGAAAAACTCTGACAGTAACAGCTCTTGATCCTTACCCAGTGTGTGTTTGCTTCAAACCCTGGGAGTTTCAGATATTAGGTCCGGATTCTCATTTTCAGTGCTTTAGTATAATTCAATGACTTTTTTTTTTTTAGCTTGCCAGATTGTATTAAAGATGTAATCAACAATATGGCTGCAGCAATATTATTTTATCTAATACAATTGTGGGGACTTTATTCAAGTGCAGATAACATGGCCTAAATCACTGTATAGTTAAAATTGAGTAATTCCATGGCAGAGGGCCCAGCCTAGGAAGGGATTGAATGGAGCCCCTATTATCTATCAGCAAACAGGTTAAGCTTGCTTAGGGAGCATTTTACAGGGATTTTTAAAAGGTGCTGTGTTGAAACATGATGTTCTTCTTTTACTCTGTAGACATTTTAGCTTTTGTGAAGTTTTTTTTTTTAAGGCAACCTGGAGAAGAGATTTCATCCATTGATGGAGTCTTAGAAGTTTCAATTAAACCGTAGCAGTCTTTCTGATACGTAGTTTTTCATTTCATTACTGTGGGTATTTTAGATGGCGGCAGTTTTGTTTGTCTGTTGCTTGGAGAATGCCGTAGGTTTGCTGATCTCCCTGACCTATCGAACTATATTGAGATGATTTGAAAGCAGTGGGTACTGAACACAGTAGGATGAATTGAGCTGACTGCTCTGATTTGTAGATAAAGACACTTTGCCAGGTAGTACATACTGAAACCCATAATTGGTCCCGGCCTCTGATGTCAGGTGTGTAAGTTACTCCTGTTCTTAGTAGGGAAGTTCCCTCCACTCATGCAGATCTCTGTAACTTAGGGCGCTGAGAGGATAAGTAACTTGTCCAGGTCTGCTCCTTGGTTACCTGCACTTTATCTTGTTTGTATGGAGTAGTTTGCTTATTATTTTTAAGAACAGATTTTGCTTTTCTTTTTATCCTGAGTACTTAGCACAGTGCCTGGCATGTGATCGTTGTTCAGTAAATGCTTGTGGACTGAACTCAGCCTGAGGCAAGAATTGGACTCGGGTGGATAGGGTACAGGACCTGAGTACAGATTTGGCTTCAGACACTTGATGCTTATTAGCTATTGACCCTGGGCAAGTCACTTAACCCTGATTGCCTTGCCAAAAAAAAAAATTGGATTCAGGTCTTCCTTGACCCTAAGATCATCCTCCATCTACTATGCTAACCTGCCTCTTTAGAGATAACTATGGTTTAAAAAAATCAGTTGAATTTAATGTTATTAGCTTATGTCCCAAGAGCTTATTCCACCAGTGCAAATATCCGTTGCTTTTTTTGATTCCGAATCACTTTATTCCCCTTTTAATAACAGCCCCCAAAATAATTTTATTTAATTTAGTGATGATCTGATACTGAAAAAAAAAATTAGATTCTCTTATGTGATCTTAGATAAATCTGCATAACCTTTTTTGGCCTAAGGTTCCTCATCTTTCGAATGAGGTGATTGGACTGGATGATGTATATATAAAGTCCTAAATTTTATATAAAATATTTATATAAATATATATAAGTTCTAAACTTCCTTCTTTTACCAAAGGGCAATTTTTGGGAAGCTTAGATAATATCCTGTTGGCGTTCTGGACATAAGTCATTTATCTCTGGGCCTCTGTTCTCTTATCTATAAAGTGGGAAGTTAAACTAAATGACCTCTGAGATCCCTACCAGTCTTGAGTTTCTATGATTTCAAGATGCAAAGGAAGAAAGTGACCAGAGACCATAAGTGACTACCAGTATCTGGTTTCAGTACAAGTTTTCTCTGGTGTAAGAAGTAGGCCAGTTGTTAGATAGGTGTGAAACAAAGAAATAGTGTGTTAGAAGGGTCTGGCTTCTGGTTAGGCTTTTGCTCATCAGACTCAGACATCTTAAAAGTTCAATAAAAACCAGCGTCAAACTTCCCGAGTGGTGAAGATCCTAGAAGATCATACGTAGACCTAACATGGAGGCCATCTAAGCCAGCTCTTTCATGTTATGGATGGGGAAATGGAGTCCCAAGGGAGGCATAATTGGGATTCTCACCCAAGTTCTTACCAGCATTGGCCTGGCCTGGGAATGAATTGTTCCATGATAGTTACACAGTATATTGTAGGGGAAAGAACACTGGACCTGAAGTTAAGAAGTACATGGATTTGAATCCTGCCTTTTACAGCTGCACTGTTTTATACGTATATAAATTTAAATTATAATTTAATAATTATAGATAAATTTAATGGTATATAAAATGTCAATTTGATGTGTATGTATATATAATCATATGTATATCTATTCAGCCATAAACAAGAATATGACCTGTTATTGAATTAATTATATTATCCGATTTAAAAATAGTATTATAGGATCATAGAGCTGGAAGAGAACTTTAAGGCCCTCTGGTTGGGTGTTGTCATTTTACAGATGAGGAAACTGAGGCCCAAGAAGGTCTGATGACTTAACTGAAGTCATCCAGGTGTCTGTATAACATTTTAATCCCTGCATATTTCGTAACGTATATGATTTACAGGTCTGACTTTTATAATGTTAGGTTGGAGGGGTAGGGGGGGTAGGGAAGAAGACAAGCATCTGTATAGCACCTACTATGTGTCAGGCACATTTTGTAAGATCTCATTGGATTGAGTGAAGTTCAGCTCAGGCCCTCCCAAACTGTGTGAATGTTTTATTTTGTGTTTCTGTTGGCCTTTTGTTGTTGTTATAGGGAGTTTTGTTGTTCTAGTTGAAATTCTTCTGCTGATAGTGAGTGGTGAAACCAGGTCTAAAAGCCATCCTCTACCACCAGGTAGAGTTCTTATCAACATGTATATTGGGCCTCATTATCTCAGAAGCACACCCACTCGCTCTTTCCCCTGGCACTGCATGCTTCTGACACTTCTGTGAAGGTAGAATCTTGTGCTTTTTTTTTTCTTTTTCTTTTGGCTTTCTTCTCACAGGTTGGCTAGTTGAAGTCTGGAGATCTTGAGGGGAGGAAGGGTTATCAGCCTTCCTCCCAGCCTAGGTGAATGAATCCTATTCTTGCTCTTGCTCCCTCATGACTTTCCAGACAAAAACAAACAAAAAACCGCTGTGACTGCTTCCGCGGAGCAGATTCTAAGACATTCACTTTTTTATGCCAGAGGAGAAATAACAGCAGCTGCGGCATCGCTGCTCTTGTCATTGTGTACTTGCTTTTGCAGGTGAGCTGTTCAATAGGCCATGAGAAAATGTCAGTTCTGTCTCTTTAAATGTCTGGAACATGGATTCCTGATTTTACGGCCATATTTCCTATTTATACCAGACCTCAACCTCCCCGGAGTTCCACAGCTGCCTTCACTACATTTTGGTTCATAACTAAGTAATCACACGTTTGGTATTATTTACAGCTCTTTGAGAAAACGACCTAAGACGAGATAAGGTTTGTCACCGTTTGGAAGGAGAAAATGAGAGTGCTGTGGTATTGTAACAGAATTGAGAGAAGTTGAATCCCATGGAGAGCCTAGTGAGGAGTCAGTGGTGGGCTATGTGGTGTGCAAGTTGACAGTTGCACCAGTTGTCACTCTTCTCTGTCTGCCATTGGGGCATTTCCTTATTAATCTGTCAGGGTTCTAAGGCAATCAGAAGGTATGGTCTGATACTTCCTCATAAATTAGTAGAAATGCATAATAATTTAATGAGCTCTGAGCCCCCACCTCAATTTAAAGCTAAACCAGAGAAACCTCTTTTCCATTAAACTTTTACTCATCTCTCTCTCAAATCCTGGCCTCATAGGCTTAAACAAACATTGATGTTACTGGCAACATGATTTATTAACAGTATAACAAACAATATTTAAGAAAGACAGTTAAGAGTTGTAAAAAATTTCAGTTGCTGCTTTGTTTTTTAAATTTGCATTTTAAAATTCTGAACATAAGCACCAAATAAAATGAGCATTTTCACATACACAGTAGAACAGAAAAGGCCTGAATCTCTTGTGTAGGTAACTTTGTATAGGCAGCTTTAATAGGTAACTTTCAGAACAGCTTTGCTTGTCTTTGATTCTTTCTGGCCTTTCTTTTCTCTTCCATGTAATTAAAAAAAATCCTTTAACGACTCTCTTCTTTTTTTCCCCTATTTTTAATTTTGGCTGCTTTGTCCACAGCTCCCTCTTTTTCTTACCTATGCAGCCCAAATAGGAAAAAAATAAACCAAACCAAAACCTTTGTAACAAATATCATAATCAAACAAAATAAGTAACCGTATTTCCCACATCCTAAAATTAGTATGTATTATGCTGCATCTTGAGTAACATCCCCTATCAAGAGGTGGTAGTTGCTTCATCATAGGACTCCCCAGCATGTGGTTGGTCACTCTGATCAGAGTTCTTAAGGCTTTCAAAGTTGTTTTCCTTTACGGTGTTGTTTTTATTGCTTTATTGCATGTTCTCCTGCTTCTGCTCACTTCACTGTGGATCACTTCACACAAATCTTCTCCGGCTTGGTTGGTCCCTGCTAACCATGAACTGTAGCTATTGATTTCTCCGTAGATGCTTGAGAAGCGCTATGCCACTATTCAGGGCTCTGAGGAGCAGGCAGTGCCTCTCCAGAATTCTTTGGATTACTTCTTGTTCCCAGGCTAAGAGTTCCATTCAAGAATGTTTCTCTGATCTTTCTCAAAGATTCACTCTTTCCAGAAAGAAGTTCTCCTAGTTCTTTCTGTACTTCATGGAGTCTCATAGTTATAATTGAACTCTCTAGATGACAGTTAAACTGTCTTCTAGATTCTTTTCCTTCCATCTTAACATATGAAATATCCAAAGTCTCTCATTATTGATGCCATTCTCACTCTTCTCATCTTATGATTAATGGGATTTGTGGGACAAAGTGCCATCCACTTACAGTTCCTTTTGTGTTAAATGTTTGGTGAGCTATTGCGTAGTTGGATAAAATGATCCTGTGTTGTATTTGAATAAAAGCGTTGGGATGCCAGCTGAAAGCATCCGTGGAATAACTCCATTTGCTTATAGGATGATGTGAATGCTATGTACTTCATCCTTTTCCCACGGGGTTTTTATTTCTTCTGCTAGGTCTCCATGTTTTGAGAACTTTTCATTCCACGTAGTCGGGAGGTTGTGAGTCTTCATTGTGGCAACATCTATTAAAAACATAGTTTTTAAATGTTTGTGGGCGAATGTTGCGTCTGGGCCATTATGAGCAGTGGCTTTATCTGTGATGATGTTCTGGATAGACTTATATTTATGATTTGGAGAGTTATCATTTCTTAGTTTATGATAGCAAGCTTCTCGTGTAAAATTCTAGTCATTTCATAGGCTCACGCATTTAAAGAGAAGGGACCTTCACAGTCACTGAGTCCAACTGCTCCATTTTATGGCTGAGCACTGAGGCCAAGACAGGTTAAATGACTTGCCTGTGACCACACAGAGGGCAAATGTCTAAGGTAGGATGTGATCCGAGGCGTTCCTAACTTCAAATCCAGCAGTCTCTCTAGTCTATCATGATTGCCTCTAGGCTCTTCTGTTTTTCTAGGCTAAATAGTAGGGGCTAAATTTTTGAATACCTGGAGTGAAGTTATGTCACGTAGTTTATATTATTTCCTTGCAAAATTTGTGCCTCCTCATCAATTCTGGATTCACTAAAGATGTTGTTGTTTCAGTCATTTTTCCAGTCTTGTCTGACTCTTTGTAACCCATTTGGGGTCTTCTTGACAAAGATAGTAGAGTGTTTTGTCATTTCCTTCTCCAGCTCATTTTACAGATGAGAAAACTGAGGCAAACAGGGTAAAGTGGCTTGCGCAGGGTTACACAGCTAGTATGGGTCTGAGGCCAAATTTGAACTCGGAAAGATGAGTCTTCGTGACTCCAGGCCCGGCACTCTTATCCACTGAACCACACATCTGCTCCCATTAAGGTTGACTGTTTTGTAATTTCTGCTATCAGTGACTGACCTGATCTTGTATCACTCTGATAAGCCTGGTCATTCTTGTAAACAAATCCCCATGGCAGCCATTTGTTGCCAGTTTCTTGTTGACATATTGTTGTTTGAGTTCACCTGGAGAATGATCATGGTGGTAATGATTTGGAACCAGGAGGACACCCAGGGACACATTGGCCACGTGACCATGAGCAGACTGCTTAGCTTCAGTGCCGTCTGAGATTATAAGCTGCTAAACTGCTGCCATGGAAGGAGTTTGCTCACCGGTAGCTCAAGACGCTTAATAAGATCACAGACGAAAGAAACGATTGTTATTTTCATTATCATATTCATTCATTTGGAGTGTCAGGAAACTGGAGTGATATCCATTCCATCTGTTGACTATTTGGCCCTTTCTGTTTATGTAATTAATAAGTAACTTTTCAGTAATTTCATGAGATTGTTGTCTAGGATAGATGTACCCTGCTTAGGAGAAATTCTCTTTGAGGAGGGCAGTATTTTTGAAAATAATATCAATAATAAATTATGATTCTTAAGCTTTCAATGAAATCTGATACCTCCTTACAACAGAAAGAATGCACAAAGAATATAAATAAGCATATCCATAGTAACTAATGGCCGTAAACTACACATTTTGTGAAATAACATAAACAAGGTCTCTCACATGAGATTGTCCCATTAAAGAAAAGATTTTCATGCTTCTGCTTCTAAATGGGGAATATGGATGTTGGGAGAGAGACCTAATTTAAATACACGAGGCACAATTTCCTAGTCCGTGGAGCAAACCCAAAGTAAAGAAAGGTCTAGCAGTAACTATTTAAGTCTTGTTAATAGTGTTTTTTTTCTTTACAAACTTTAGCTTTTATCAGAAGATTTTTTTTCTTTGAATATGGTTTCAGGACATATTAAATTTTGAAGTACAGTAAAACAATTTATTGGTACCAAAACCTTGGTCCGTAGGAGTAGAGTTTTTATAAAAGAGAAAAACAGGGCATTTATTAAGCTATTTCTGTGGTCCAGAACACTAAGGATAAAAATAAAAGCAAGCATTATAGTCTGTGTTATTGAGAAGTTTATAGTCAAATGGGAGAATGATAATAATAATAATAATAATAATAATAAATATTTATATAGTGCTTATGTGGCAGGCACTGTGCTAAGCTCTTCGCAACAACCCAGAGAAGTAAGTATGCTGCTGTTCTTTCCATTTTACAGATGGGGAAACTGAGGCAAATTAGGGTTAAGTGACTTGTCCAGGGTCACACAGCTAGTAAGTGTCTGAGGATGGATTTGAACTCAAGTCTTCCTGGCTCTAGGCCTGGGTACTTTGTCTACTACATAAAGAAGACGATACATAAAGGGGAATACTAGGTTTGGAGCCAAGAACACCTCCGTTCAAATTTGGCCCCAGATACATAACTTATTAGCTGCATGACTCTGGGCAAGTCACTTAATCTCTTTGTGCCTGAGTTTCTTCTTCTGTGAAGGGGTGTGAGTGATGATAGCACCTACCTCCCAGGGTGGTTGTGAGGATCAGATATTGTTATTGTTGTTGTTGTAACTGTGAGGAAATTACCCTTTTTGGATCACTGTTGGGTAGATCACTTTTTGTGAAATGGAGGTGTGCTTGTATTCACCTGGCATGCTCTTAATACATCATCTGCTGTCTGCATGAACTGAATGAGGCATGCTTATCAATGAAAAGCTTGTTTTTTAGGTATTGAGATAGTTGCCAGAAATAACGTTGGGAACCAGTGATTAAAAAGATCCTTCTTGAATTAGCCTTCTAGGATGTTAATTTGTGTGTGTTTTAAGAGGCCCCGCAGTGAATGAGGGCTGGATTTGGTCTTGGAGGACTTGGGTTGAATCTTGGCTCTAACAATTAACTAAGGGAATACTTTTTGGGAAAGTCACTTAAGCTGTCCCTGCCTCAGTTTTCTCATCTGTGAAATGGGGGGAGGGGGGATTGGACTAGGTGACCTGTGGTCCCAATCTTGCTCAAACAGTTGAGTTTCTCCTCAGTGCTATAAAATGATGCCTTTCAGGAGTCTCTTCCCCTTTCAAGAGAAGTGACATGCTGCTTAAGGAATTTATATGAGCTTGGGCGTCCCAGTCCCGGTTGCAGAAGTTATTTCCAGTTTATTCAGTGGCAAATGCAGCTTTGGTCTTAGAGGTTGACGGATCCCAGGCTGGAGGGCCTGATGACTTTCACTTAACTTGGTGGCTCTGACCAAACTCAAGCGCCCAGTTTCTGTGTGGCTGCTGCTAGAAGGGAGAGAAGGTGATTGGACAGGAAGTTCAAATGAAAGGGCCCCTGGAGAAAGCCCATGCTGCTTTCTTAGCTCCACTGGTATCTTAGAAGGCCCAGACTTTGTCATCAAAGACTTCACTCCCTTCCCCAAGGTTAAAGTGGTGAGGAAAAATGACTTGTGCTTTTGATAACAGATCTGTATGATGGGATACTTTATCCTTGGACCTACTCATTGTATCTGGGTGTCCAGCTTCTGTAATATCCAGCAGCTTTCCTGGAAAAAGGCAGAGACAAGATGGCCTGTAAGGCCCCTTCAAGCTCTACGTTGACAATCCAATGAGATATTTATTCCCTTACCTTGCAAATCACGATCTTCAGAATTGGAAGCTGAGAGTGGGAAAAGGTGGAAAGATTCAGGCAGTAAGTAGCATTGCCTGTTACGGTACCAGGCACTATGCTAAGCACTTGGAGATACTAAGAAAGGCCAAAAAAAAAACCAAAAACAAAACCGCACAAAATCAATCCCTTCCCTCGAGGAGCTCAGAATTTAGTGGGGGAGACCACATGCAAACAAGTATATACAAGCAGCCTTCATCTGAGATAAATAGGAAATAATTAACAGAAGAAGGCACAGGAATTAAGAGGGATTGGGAAAGACTTCCTGTAGAAGGTGGATTTTGGCTGTGACTTGAAGGAAGCCAGAGAAGCCAAGAGGCAGAGGCATGGGGAGAAAATGTCCAGAAGTGAGAGATGGAGTGACTTGTTGGGGGAACAGCCAGGAGGCCAGTGTTACCGGATTAAGAGTACAAGGGCTGAAGTGTAGTGCGTGAGAAGGTTGGAAAGGAAGGGAAGGATAAGTTAGGAATGGTTTTGAACGTTCAACAGAGGAGTCTGTAGTTGATCCTGGAGGTGACAGGGAGCCGCTGGATTTTATTTGGCAGGAGGGGCAGAGAGGGTATAACGTGGCTGGACAGTCCCTTTGTGGCCAAATGGAGGAGGGACTGGAGGCAGGGTTGGGGTGGGACACTTGTGGCAGGCAGACCATCCAGCAGGCTGCTGCAGTAGTCCAGAAAGGAGGAGATGGGAGCCTGGACTAAGGTGGTGGCAGTAACAGAGGAGACATTTTGAAAGCAGGTGGTTGGGAGTGAGGAAAGGGTTAATCAGGTGTTGAATGGCTGTTTGAAACTGGGGCTCTTGAGTTGCATCTTTGAGTGGGTTTGTCCCTTTATGCTGTCTCTACAGAGGAGAACTTGGATTGGCCCGTGCCCCGGTTATATAGGCACTTGAATTGGCCCGCATGCCAGTCATGTGTGCACTTGTTACTTGCCTGCATCTATTCAGAGACTAAGATGAAATCAACTTTAAACTTTTACCTGGAGGATTCATGTAGGTTTTGTAGAAAATACAACTGTGGTAGAGCTAGTAGGACATCTTCCTTCCTTCCTTCCTTCCTTCCTTCCTTCCTTCCTTCCTTCCTTCCTTCCTTCCTTCCTTCCTTCCTTCCTTCTTCCTTCCTTCCTTCCTTCCTTCCTTCCTTCCTTCCTTCCTTCCTTCCTTCCTTCCTTCCTTCCCTCCTTCCCTCCTTCCCTCCTTCCCTCCTTCCTTCCTTCCCTCCTTCCTTCCTTCCCTCCTTCCTTCCCTCCCTCCTCCCCTCCTTCCTCCCTCCCTCCCTCCCTCCTTCCATCCCTCCTCCCCTCCTTCCTTCCTGTCAGCGCCTCCAGAAGCCATCCTTACCTGCAGACCTATGGTTTTATCAGGTCCTTTGGAATTCACAAACTTTTCACAGATGTTGAAGCAGATGGGTGTGGGAGAGTTCCTTGTGGGGAGTCTCATCAAGATTACATAGGGCCGATTGCTGTTGTTCTCTTGTGTCTGACTCTTGGTGACCCCCTGGACTGTAGCAGGCCAGCGCTGTCCGTGGAGTTTTCTTGGCAAAGATAGTGGAGTGGTTGCTGTTTCCTTCTCCGGTGGATGAAGGCAAAAAGAGATTAAGTGACTTGCCCCGGGTCCCACAGCTTGTGTTTGAGGACAGATTTGAACTCAGATCTCCCTGTCTCCCAGGCCCAGTGCTCTATCCACTGAACTATCTAGCTGCCCCATAGGGAAGATACTGATCTTCAAAAACCAAAACACATATGACAGCCCCCAAACTGAACTAAAATCTAGGCACAAGAAACCCGGCTAGAAGTATCAGAACATGGTTTGTTTACCTCTTTTAATATAAAAAGTTCCCCTTGGTTTATATTTTCAGATAATTATTTCTGAAATATTATAATAGTCCACATTCAGCTACCATTGGCATAGTGGATATAAAGTCAGAATGGACCTGGCTTTGAATCTCACTGTTGCCACTCAGTAGTTATGTGACCACAGACAAGTCATTCGCCGGTGCCTGTCACAGCCCCTGGCATATGTGGGAGCTTAATAAATACTTGTGCACTTTATTTGATCGATCACACCCACTGAACAATATTGACTCACCTGAGCTAAGTATATAAAAAGTACACTTTAATCTTTAGACCAATATGTAAATGTTGGGGTTGTAATTGTTGTGATTGCTTTGAAAAATGCTTTACGCACCAGATTTCATTGGACGCTTACAAAACTCATAAAAAGTAGCTAGTTCAAGTGTTGTGCTCGTTTTACAGATGAGAAAACAAGCTCCTTGAGGAAAAGTGACTTATCCATGGTCACCCAGAGAGTCAGAGAGGGGCCATCCATTCCAATCCATGCATGCAAGGTCATCCCACCATTGCATACTTGCTAAGTGGTTATATGGCTAATTAAATCTAGCATAAACTCATTGAAGGCAGGAACTGTTTTTGTCTCATACTACCCTGAGCATCTAGCCCTAGGCCCACCATATTGTAGGTGTCTAATAAGTGCTCACTGAATTGAAATTGAGTGACTTCTAAAACAAGATGCCAACAATGCCCTCTGACTGGAAATCCAGCCTCCCACCACACTAAAGCTGCCTCACTTAATCAGTGTTCTTTGTCATCTTAGTACGTGCTTATGAAATCAGTGTAAATATTGTAAGCCTGATGTTATATAGTTAACCATCACCTAAGTTACATTTTGTTTTCTCCTTCTCAGAGACATCAGTATGAATAATATTACCCAGCTACCAGAAGATGCCTTTAAGAATTTTCCTTTTCTGGAAGAATTGTAAGTATCCCTCAAAGATTACTTTTGCTTTTTGTGGGAAGCTTTCAGGACAGAGACTGACTAATACAAACAGATCAGGAGACAAGTAAATAGCTGACTTTTGAGCTGAGTGAGAGGGGAAAATTCATGCCCTTCCAAAAGATGAAACCAACAGACCATGGGTTTTAAGCTGTGTCACTGCTTGAGTTATTTTCGAAAGCCTGGACTTGAAAAATGCTACTTACGTGGACCATTTTTGCAGTAATTTTTTTAACCACAGATATAGTGATGCCCTAAGTTAATTACAGCGTTATCCAGAAATGTTTAGGGAGCTGGGTAATTACCATTGTTTCCAAAGGGGTTACTGTACAGCTACATGCAGCTTCTAGAAGGGGTGCTTTCACAATCTCCATGCCACAGACTTGGTCCCTTGCTCTGGATGACGGCCACTGGAAGGAAGATGGAGTGTCATTTGCCCAAGGCGCCTTTTTGGCCACTGAAGGATATTCTGCTGGCTAGGCACAGTGCTCTGAGCATCTCAGTTCTGCATGGGCTCTTTTGAGCTTGGCCTTGGGCCTGGTATTGACTTCCCACACCTCTGACTGGTAAAGTTGGCTAGAGAGTGTGTATGGAGAGTACATACAGGAACATGGAAAGAAGAGGGTGACAGAGGCTGAGGAGGGAGATGGGCCAGAGTTAGATCACGTCAAAGAGTTACTGACGGAGTCAGTAAAACTCGTGAGACTGATGTTTATTCTAATTTTGGGAAAGGGATAGGACAGGGAAAGAAAATGAATGATGTGAAGGGGGAAGCTATCAGTTCGGTCATATCTGACTCTCTGTGACCCCATTTGGGGTTTTCTTAGCATATACTAGAGTAGTTTGCCCTTTCCTTTTCCAGCTCATTTTACAAATGAGGAAACTGAGGCAAACATGGTTAAGTGATTTGCCCAGGGTCCCACAGCTAGTAAGTGTCTGAGGCTGGATTTGAACTCTGGTCTTCCTGACTCCAAGCCTGGTGCTCTATCCACTTCACCACCTAGCTGCCCAAGCTACAAGTACAAAAATAAAATTTTTTCCAAAGACCTTTTTCCCTCCTTCTTAATTTTCCTCTTTTTTTTCTTTTACCATCTCTGCTGTTATCTTAATAAACAAAAAAGTCTCAAAAACAAAAAAAAAAACAACAGTTGGAATAAAAGCAATATGGGAAAGTTAATAATTTGTACTCTGTCTCCTACAAGTAAATTTTTTTTAAAAGTCCTAATTAAACTCAATTTTAAACGTTAAAAAAAAGGTCTAGTCTAATTTGTATTGTGCAATATATGGAGGAGGTAGGAAAGTGACATTTTACTGTTGAGAAACCTCCATGTTAGAGCTCTGAGGGAGCCTTACCTTCATGTTACAAAGTAAATCCTGTGAGCCCTCACCTTATGTGGGGGAACTTTTTCATTCCAGCTGAATCCAGGGCTTCCTTTCTAACTCAACCCCTCTCCTAGAACAGGGCCTTGACTAGGGTGCTTGTAGGCGCCCTGTTCTGAGACCCTATTACCGAATCCTGAAATTCAAGCCAAAACTTAGTGGAGTTAAAAATCGTATTAATGCTTCTGAGGATTCCTTCTTTCTTTTCGTCTCTCTCTCTGTCTTTGTCACCAGTAAAACTTTATTCACTCATAGTTAAAAATAGAATAGTTTGAAAGAAAAAAAAAGCCCCTCCCCCCCAAAAAAGAAAGACTTAACCAATTTCTTACATTTCACATGCAGGTTTTATACCCTACAAGCAACCCACTCTTTGTGGACAGTTGGATTATCCTCTTTTTACAGAGGCACTTAAGTGATAAAAACATAATTGAGGACGTGATCGAACATTGTATAACTAGGCTAAGCTGTGTTACAGCACCAAGGTGTGAGATGGAGAAACTCTCATGGCCTTGGATGGGGCTGCTGTGTAGGAGCCGCCGTCCCCCCATGTATTTTATTGCAGATTGTACTCTGGGGGCGTTAGGGAGGGAGGCAGTAGTTGGGGAGTCAGACCTGGTTAATCTTGGCTTTATAGAATTGTACCTCTTGGATTTCTTCAAAATCTCAGATTACCCTGGCCTAATTAGCTTTGCCAAGTGGACCTTTTTTAGTTGGAACCAAGTTGAATTTGCCTGGTAATCCAGTGCAGGCGCTTCGTGTTCTCTCTTTATTTTGTCCTCCTTTACAGTTAGGAGACCGTCAGAATCAACTCACCTTTTTTCAAATACTGATCTTTAAGAGAAACCATGAGTCAATATTTATTTTTAAAAATTTATTTAAAAAAACATACTTGGATGCATTCTTTTTAAGATTCTCAGGATATATTGTGAGATTTTTTTTCTGACCTAGTTTTGCTTGTATAGATCATTACTGGCAAAAAAAAGCTAGCTGGCACAGTAGATAGGATGCCAAACCAGAGTCGGGAAGACCCAAGTTCAAATCCAGCCTCAGACATTTACTAGCTGTGTGACCCTGGACAAGTCACTTAATCTTGTTTGCATCAGTTTCCTCATTTGTAAATTGAGCTGGAGAACGAAATGGCAAACCACTCCAGTATCTTTGCCAAGAAAACCTCAAAAGGAGTCATGAAGAGTGTGAGCTGTCATTATTATTATTATTGTAATATTTTAAGCTGGAATGGAGCTTGGGGGTCCAATCCGTTCCCTCATTTTCCAAAAGATAAATGTGAGTCCCAGAGTGGTTACCAGACTCTCCCAAGGTCACGAAGGTGTGTGAAGTGGCAAAAAATTCAGGTCCTGTGACTGGAGTTAAGGGTTCTTTCCCTGCTGCCCAGACAATAGAGAGCATCTTTTTTTTTTTTTCGTGTTGAGGTAAATATTTTAAAAACAAATACTTCCTATGTGTATTTCCTGAGATTACTCAAAAAAGTACCTTTTCTTTTCCCCTGGAAATTTATACTTTATTTGGCTGTCCCCTCGTGATGTCTCTGTGACTGTTGCAGTATTTATAAATGGCATGAGTGTTCTCCATCCTATGTAACCAGAAATCATCTGGAAGTCATTTGGAAGTGACTGCAAAACTGAAATGGGTAGAGTGGGAATGGGGAAAGAAAAACCCGCTGAGGGCTTGGCTACCACTGCTGAATAGGTGCCCTCCCTCACTCCAGGATGAGAACAGGGCCGAACTAGGGTCCTGAATCTGCTGTGCCAGCTGAGTATGCTTGGAACGTGTGGTTAAGGTAATTTCCCAGCCAGACCTATGAAGTATTTGTAGAGGATTTCCAAAGAACCCGAAAGCCAGGGTGCCATGTAATGAGGCCTGCAGGAGGAGAAACCCTGCTTGTGGACCTTTTCAGCCACCCTAACCTGGAATGTTGATGTTGCCGATTAATTCTGCCCTAGTGAATATTCCTGGAGATATCAGTCACACTCCTTGGTTCAATCTCGTGGGTCATGATATTTAGTGACAAAGCTTTCATGTTCTCCTCCCTTAACAAAAATTGATGTTCTTTTCCTTAACGTTATCATTTTCCAATGATTACAAGAAACATTTATGTATCTTAAGGTTTACAAAATGCTTTACATATGTAAGTTACTTCAGTTGATCTTCAGTTTCCCAGTACTCCTCTCCCCAACCTCATCCTGTCTCAACCCACAAAATGGAACCTTGCCTTATAACAAAAAAAGTGGTCAAGGAAGACAAATGGACACACTGCCTACGTTCCTCATTCAGCACCTGTGGTCTGCCACCCCTGATAAAAGGGAGGCATGTGTCCCTGTCAGCCCTTGGAAGTCATTGGTTAAGACAGTCACTTCCTTTTGTGACCTTGAGTAAAATAAGCACTTCCATTCCTAGAGTAGAAGGGAGAATTGTATGTGAAACTGAATCTGTAGCTTGCTTAAATATATCATGAATTCAGTATGTAAGATCCAAAGCCTGTGATTCTTTCTGGCCTTCTGCTCTTATATGTCTTTCAAAAACATGTTTCGTTGACCCTCTTTTCTTTTTCTAACATATTCATTTTTGGCTATGCCTTTTGGTCCTCTCCTGCCCAACAAGATTTTCCTGTGATAAAGATGGAAAAAAAAAGCAAAAAACAAAACAAAGACACAGTTCAGCAAAACCGAGCAATGTACCAGCCATGTCTGGCAATATAGGTGGAATATTCCACATCCATATACCTCTACCTCACTAATGAAGAGGGTAAGGTTTAGCCTTTGTTTTTTTGTAAAGTTGTTTAAAATGAATTTTGTTCTTAGGATATTTGATGGCATATCCATCAAATTTGGGTGTTAGTTTGGAAACGTGTAAGTAAAAATAATTTTTTTTAATTTAAAAATTTTTTAATGAATAAGTAAAACCAGAGGCAAAAACATAGCCCACTCGATATTGGCAGTATTTCTCAGCTCTATGTAGATGCATGTTTCAAAACATCTGTGACTTTCATGGTTGTGGGTACTCCTTAAAAGAAGATCGACACCCTCATGCCTTGATGTAGATAGTTTGCATGTTGTGGCCAAAAAGAATTCTTTCCTTGATGGTTCATCCTCCAGATGCAGTGGGGGTGGTCTTTAGAAGACATACACCTAATTTATCACCAGACCTACAGTGTGTCCTGTGCTGGAATGGTAGGATCCCCAAAACTGTTGCTGCACCGGTGTGGTAGTGTTCAAGAACCCAAGGTCATCTCCACACCATGATGAGACAGGAATAGAACATTAATGGAAGCTGCTGGACGTGTTGCCATAGAATATGCTTTCTGTAGTCTTTTAGACCTGCTGATGCAGCCACATGGTGTATTAGATAGAGCACCAGGACTGGAGTCAGGAAGACTTGAGTTCAGATTCAGTCTTAGAGACTGACTAGCTGTGTGACCCTGAGCAAGTCACTTAACGTTGTTTACCTCAGTTCCCTTATCTGTAAAAGAAGCTGGAGAAGGAAATGGTAAACCACTCCAGTATCTTTGGTGTCATAAAGAGTTGGACATGACTGAAACGACTGAACAGACAGATGGACTTGTGGTAGCCCTGAGAAATATGTGAAACTCTGTATAGTGAAAATTAATAATAATAGCTAAAATTTATGTAGCATTTTAAGGTTTACTGCAGTTCTTTGCATATAAGCTGTCTTTTGTTGTTGTTGTTGTTGGCTTAGGCGATTGGGTTAAGTAACTTGCCCAAGGTCACACAGCTAGTAAGTGTTAAATGTCTGAGGCTAGATTTGAACTCAGGTCCTCCTGACTCCAAGGCCAGAGCTGTATTCACTGCATCACCTAGCTGCCCCTAGCTGTCTCATTTTTGATCCTCACAGCAACCTTGTGAAATAGGTGTTTTTGTTAACCTGATTTTACAGATGAAGAAACTGAAACTGAGTGACTTTTGCTCAGGACCACACAACTGGTAAGTGTCAGAGATAGGATTTGAACTCTGGTCTTCCCAATGACAAGTCCGGCGCTCTTGCCCACTACATTGCCTGCCTCATCTAGTCGTTAGCCAGCTGTAAACAGCTGTCTGGATGAAGGGTGAAGTGTAAATATGTACGCATTAAAATGCAGGGCTTAGCTTTAATAGAAAATACCAGGCTGTCAGGATTGGAATGTATTCCAGAGGGCTTCAAGTCTAGCCTGTATATGAACAAGAACTTCTTCTGTGTCTCTCACAACGAGGCATCTAGCTTTTTGGAATAGTTTCACGAATACTTTTCATGAGATCGAACCTGCTGCCCTCTAAGGCAGCCCATTTCACTTTTGGATAGCTTTAATCTTTCAAAAGTTTTCTCAGTTTCAGGCCTAAATTTGGCTCTTTGTAATATTTAACAATTGCTCCTACTTCCATCCACTGGGGTCAAGTGTTAAAGACAGTAGAACATCCTCCAGATCTGTAGGCCAGTATTTTAGGCATCTTTTCAACAATGGACAAGTATTGTATTTCAAACCCTTCTGAATAACAGAAGAGAGAGGTGATTAATGCCTGTCAAGCATGTATTTGAAAGGAACATATGAAACCATTAAAAGGACTTCTATGAGGTGGTAACATAAGCCATAACAATAATTCCAAAGGTAAAAAACGTTCATGAAAAGAAGATGATAAAGTTCACCTTTTCCCGGCTTAGTTGTCTACTTCTAAATGAGGCTGTGTAGACATCCCACCTCCGAGCCGAGAGAGATAGCTGCCAGGGAGGAGAACAGTGTTTCTGTGGTCTCAGTGCTTCCTACTGCCCCATCTTTCAAGGGAAGGGAAGAGGCTGGCCAAGAAGGCCCTGCCTTCCATTCCTTTGTCCATCACAGGAAAGAGGAAAAAGTGCCAAGGTAAAATGAGGAACACTGCTTCTCTGCCAAATGAGAGAGATATAATGGCAAGGACAGAACACAGAACGTCTCAACTTTCTACTCCTATGTCTTGCCAGGAAGAGAGCAAGGCTCGTTAGAAGAACTACTTCCAGTCTGATCCCCTCACATCCTCATAGTCGTGCCCATTCTTGCCATGACGTGTAGTTAGAATGTTCATTTTTTTCCTCTTGAGGATTGGAGACAATATTATACTGTCTTCATTCCATAGTGCTAGATCTGAAGATAGTCAGAGAGTTCCCTTTTCCAGAAGGACAGTCAGTCAAGCATCAACGGGGTCCTACCCTATTGACAATAGAAGGCGTCCTCAGTGCAGTTAACAGGGCCTTTTGGGACACACTGTTCTGGCTGAAGCAGAGTTGGGGAGGGGATAGCTATTATGTTGCGCCACCCCTCTTCCCTGCCCCCGTTCCAAATAGCTAGAAGCTAATTTGGTGTCCGTTGTAATTATATTGCCACTTAACAGGCAAGTTCCTAATACAAGCAGAACAAGTCTAGCCCTCTTCCACATGACACACCTTTGAATACCCAAAGACAGCTGTTATTATCCCCTACTCCCCAAGTCTTCTGTCCAGGATCAATGTCTCAGGTTCTCCTTTTGTGTCAAGGTTTTAAATACCCTAAAAACCATAGTGTCTCTCAACTTATTGGTGTTCTTGTTAAAATATGATACCCCAAAGTCAACATAATTCACCAGTTGTAGTCTGACTAGGGTAGAATACAGTGGAACTGTCACTTTCCTTGATCTGGACCCTGTGTCCCTTTTATGCTCTAAGACTAAATTGGCATTTTTGTCTAACTTGTCACACTGCTAACTTACTGATCTTGAAGTTCAGTTCAGTTTAACCGATTTTTACTGGCTACCTACTGTCCATAAGGGTTCCTGAGCTAGGCATAGAGATTGCAAAAGTAATATACTCCCAGCCCTCCCCAGGAGATTACATTCTTGTGACAGACTTCACTATGAATAAGAGTGAGTCAACACAGAATTACTTCAAGAGGGAGAAAGCATGAACAGCCAGGGAAAGTGTATGTGGGGCAGGTGGGAGTGCACACATCAGAGAAGGGCTGTCATGTGAGATAACACCTGAACTGAATCTTAAAGGAAGGGAAGGATTCTTAAGAGGTAGGCAGAGTGCTGGACCTGGAGTTAGGAAGACCTGAGTTCAAATCCTAGCTGTGTGACCCTGGGCAAGTCAGTTAACCTCTGTTTGCCTCAGTTTCCTCAGTTGTAAAATGGGGATAATAATAGCATCTATCTCCCAGGTTTGTTGTGAGGATCAAATGAGATACTGCTTATAAAGTGCTTAGCACGGTTCCTGGAGCTATATAAATGCTAAATATTATTATTGTTGTTGTTGTTATCATTTTTTTTTAGTTTATGTATTTTTGGTTTTTAACATTTACCTCCACAAGATTTTGAGTTCTAGATTTTCACGCCATCTTGCCCCTCCCCCAACCCCAAGATGGCATGCATTCTGAATGTCCCTTCCCCATGTCTGCCCTCCCTTCCATCTCTCCCCCCCCTCCTCTTATCCCCTTTGTAGGGCAGGATAGATTTCTTCACCCCATTTCCTGTATTTCTTATTTCCACGTTGCATGTGAAAACTGTTGTTATCATTATTAACAGAATTGGGGAAGTTTGGAGGAGGGATAGGGTTAGTGGGGGGGAAAATGAGTTGTGTTTCAGACACAGTGAGTATCAAATGTCTACAGGACATCCATCAGCAGGCAGATTGTGGTGTGGGAATAATGATAACCGGAAACATTAGTACTGCTTCTGTAAATTTGGGCGTTACCTGGGTCTAAATGAGTGCTGAACCCATAGATCCTTGGGAGACCCTTTGAGGGGTAAGAGGTGGAAGGTTGTGCGGCAAAGGTGACTGAGGAAGAAGTGGGCAGATAGGTGGGAGGTAGACGAGGGGAGCACAACATCTAAGGCCAAACAGAGAGACTATTCATGTGGCCAGGTGGGGGGAGGTCAGACGAGGCCATCAAATTGAATAACAATAATAATAATAATCTGCTCAGTTGTTTTCTAGTCGTGTCCAACTCTTTGTGACACCATTTGGGGTTCTCTTGGCAAAGATACTGGAGTGGTGTGCCATTTCCTTCTCCAGCTCATTTTACAGATGAGGAAACTGAGGCAAACAGGGTTAAGTGACTTGCCCAGGGTCACACAGCCAGTAAGTGTTTGAAACTGAATTTGAACTCGGGTCTTCCTGACTCTAGTCCCAGCACTATATCCACTTCTCCTCCTAATAACAACAATGATAGCTTGCATTTATATAGTGCTTTAGGAATTGTATAACACATTATATAAGTAGTCTTATTTGATCTTCACAGCGACTCTCAAAAGTACTGGAGAACCTTGTTAATCCAAGAGAAAGCAATTTCTGTCAAGTGATGGGATCCACTGAGGCCTTCAGATCTTTTTCATATGCATTTTTTAGCCCTCTTTCCCCATCTTGTATTTGTGAAATTGATTTTTTTTTCACACCAGTATAATCCTACATTTATCCCTTTTATGTTTTGCCTCATTAAATTCAACTAAATGTTCTTCTACCCTGTCGAGACGTTTTAACCTTCCGTTCCCAAGATCCACCATAGCACTTCATTCCTCGCTGATGACTTAGCTCAAGTGATTTCTTGATTCTGCAACCCCTCCACCCTGAAATTCCTTTGTGTGTGTCCTCTGTTGGTTTATCTATAAATGTTTTCTTTTAGTAGAATGTAATCTTTGACGATGGGGAGCATGTTGTTTTTACCTTTGCTTCCTCAGCCCCTGGCATACAGTAAGCACATAATAAAGCACTTTTGAATTGAAATCGTATGTCGTGAGTATCATCATTAGTATTATGACACTGAGGATGAAGGTAAAGGCCGAAATGCTTTAAAGGCCAAGGAAACGCTCACTTCCTGCTGGAGGCATTAGGAAGTTCTTCATGGAGGAAGACCGAAAGCTACTGTTTTCTCCAGGACTGAGTGTGGGCCCTCTCGTGAAGCATGTGCTTAATCACTGTTGGGATTGCCAGGGCTTTTGAGCCAGGCCTTGGAGGAGAGCTTCAGGCAAGACTAGATGACATCCTCAGGGATGTTTGAAAGGGGCTTCTTCTCCTTCAGGTAGAAGCCAGAGTCACTGTCCTCGGAGAGGCTTCCTAACCCTTTGATTCTGTACCAGCTTATATAGAAATGAGAGAACGTGGCTGGGGGATGAGCAGTTTGGAGAGGTGGGGTGTGGAGGAAGTTATTAATTGTTAATTGTGTTAGTTGTATCAGTCTGGTGTCAATTTGGGGGTTTGGGATTATAGATTTAGAGCTGGAAAGGACCTTACAGATCATCTCATTGAACTCCTTCATTTTACAGATGAGGAAACTGAGGCCCATAGAGGTTAAATGATTTGCCTGAAGCTATGCAAGGAGAAAATGACAAAGCCAGCATTAGAACCCACATTCTCTAGCTCCAGATCTCACGTCCTTTCCATAGCATCTGTATAGTGCTGAATCCTGAAGAGGGTATGTGTAAGAAAGGTCGATAGCTACTGACAAGCATCATGTGTCTTAAGAAAGAAAGAAGAATCACACTGATATAGTACTAGAAAATCATTCCTGTTAACACAAGTAGTGTGCACCACTTCATGGGCTGGCACAATTAGCTATGCCAGACTCCCATTTCCCATGATGCCTTGCCTCTTTTGAGGTAGTGTTTTTGAGAAAAGAGATGTGAAATTCTTCAGGATTAGCAGCCAAACTTGTTCAGTGTTCCCAAGGAGAAGCAGCTCTGTTTATACTACTGTTGCTATGATTAAATCCATTCATTACTGAACAGACGTTCCAAATCTTTAATGAATCTGCCATCACCAGTTTGGCTGAACTTGTAGGAAGAAGTAATTTTCTGACGGTGGCACACTTCCACGAGTACCCTAACTTGATATATCATGTCTGATTTGCTGTTTGAGATTTTGTTTTTGTTGGTGATGTGGCTCTGAGCCTCTGATTTCATTAGTGTGGGGAGCTCCTGGTTTTCTGGAGTTGGGGCCTCTGATGATCATGACCTTGGCAACGTTGGGCAAATCCTCATTGATCACTCAGTGTCCTCATCTGAAAAATGGGCGTGTTGGATTGCATGGCCTCTGATATCCTTTCCAGCTTTATGGCAACTTCTTTAGCTGGTCTCTTTCTCTGTAGCATGAAGCTTGTTTTCTTCTAAAAAGTTTTTGTTTTTTGGTTAAATATCAACAATCAGGGAAACTTTGGGTTGTTGCCTTTGTTGACCTCAACATTCTTAAAAGTTGAGATTTGTTGTTATTTTTTTGGTTCATATGAATGCATTATTTCTTCCTATGTCCTCCATGAAGGTTTTTTCCCTAACACATTGAACCTGCATTGATGTGTCCAGCCCCCAGGTGTTATGGCCTGTACCTTGTAATTTAGAATATATTTACATTCTTCTGGGGTGTATCATTCCACATGTTAGTCCTAAACTAGATTGTAAACTCTTGAAAAGAGCTAGCCCATTTTACACTTCAGCATTTTCCATAGTGTCTAACCATGATTCAGGGAACATGGTAGGTATGGTCAGTAAATACTTGTTGCTTTATAAACCAGCCTTAAATCCATTTGCCCTCTCAACAGCAACAGTAATAGCAACAGGGGCAGTTGGGTGATGCAGTGGATAGAGCAGTGGCCCTGGAGTCGGGAGGACCTGAATTCAAGTCCAGCCTCAGATACTAACTGGCTGTGTGACCCAGGCTAAGTCACTTAAGCCCAATTACCTCCCCCAAAACCCAAACAAATCAATGATGGCAACAACAGCAGCTGACATCTCTTAATGTATTTCAAGGTTTGCTAAATGTTTTGAGCATCTTCTCATTTGCTTCCTCTGAATGTAAGCAGGGAATGTTTCATTTTTGTATTGTATCCTCCAAACCTGGCACACAGCAGGCGCTTAATAAATACTCACTGCCTGACTGATTGGAACCTTGGGAAGTAGGCAGGAGTTTCCCATTTTACAGAAGATGAAGCTCAGACTGGGTTAAGTGACTTGTCTATATTCACATGGCTAGTAAGTGTTCACAGTAGGTTTGGTATCCATGTCTTCTATCTTCAAGCATTGTGTTTCATCTACTATCATAAAAACGCTCAACAAATATTAGCTTATGTAAACTTTCAATTTCCCTTTTACACACAATTTTAAGAAAGTTACCAAGTTTAATCTATTTCCTTTTTCCATTTTTTGGTACAATATTTGTCTAATTGAGTATTTTGAAACTAATTTTTTTTCCCCTGGAAGACCCGTTAAGGTGGATGTGTGGAAACTATTTTGCTTAAGATACATCTTTTTCTTAGTTGCTGAGAGAATTTAAGCACACCAGTAGATAAATCTGGGTATACATAGTATGACAGGTCCTTGCTCTTCGGGGCCTGAATGTCAAGGTGGTAGAGTGAATAGAACATTGGACTGGACAGGACTGAGAGTCGGGAAGATCCAGCCCCAGACACTTGCTCCTTTCATAGAACCTCGGTTTCCTTATCTGTAAAATGGGGTTAAAGTTATGATGGCATCCATTTTACAGGGTGTTGTGAGGATCGTATTAGATCAAGACTCCCTGGGGGTGGGAGGCGGGGGTCACTTAGTCTGTCTGAGGTTTCCTAGTTGCCTCATCTCTAAAACAAAAACAAATCCAAAAAACCACAAGGATGACGCTTGCTCTGACTTCTCGTGTTACCTTGCAATGCCCTATGAGTGCCAGTTATTATTTTTTTTCTTACTACAATTGTAGGGGAGAAAGTGCTTTGCAAACCGCAGAAGGCTGTGGAAAAGCGAGTGAGTTTTAAAAAGTAGACCTGTGTCCCTGGCCTGCCCCACCAGACTATTGTAGCCAAGGAGTCTTCTGGAGTGATACCTACTCGTTCTGGCTGGTTCAGAGATTCTGCCCCAGGCCTTGCCCTCCTGTCCCGGGGGGCCGCCCTCTGCCCCGCCTCCCCCAGCCTCAGGTTTCACAGCAGCTGCTGGCAGCCCCTTTCCCAGGCCCCACCAGTCCATGGCTCTGGTCAGCCTTAACACGCATTCCTCCTTCTACTAACTCAGCAATAGCTCCAGCCAAATGGCGACAAGAAAATGGCCACTGCAGGCCAGAAGCAGCGTAAATTCAGGCATTCCTCAGATAAGAAATGTCATCCTCGCTCTTTAAAAGTGACTTCCTGAAGGAAGAATCCCCAGGCTAGGCTGGGAGGGAGTCGAAAGCCTCGGGCCTGCTCTCTCACACGGCTGGGTTCCAGCCTCCAGCAGTCATTTCTGTCCTTTGTGTAAACAGCCCTTAATCCTACCTTCTACTCTGGATGACTTTGGGAAGGTCAGAATATCCACGTGTCAGTGTTGGAAGAAACCTCAGAGCCCATCTAGAACAACTACAGAAATGCCCTCTACAACGAAGACTAGGGGGTAGAGGGCTGAATTTTAGAGTTGTTGTCACCATAGTAGGGTAATATTTATATAGCACCTGCCATGTGCCAGGCAGTACGCTAAGTGCTTTCCGAATAATACTTCATTAGATCCTCACAACGACAAGCCTAGAAAGTAGGTGTTGCTATTATCCCCATTTTTACAGTTAAGGAAACTGAGGCAAACAGAGGTTAAGTGACTTGGCCAGGGTCATATAGCTTAAAAATGTCTAAGACTGAATTTGTACTCAGATCTTCTGGACTCCAGGCCCAGTATTCTATCCTTTGTGCCACCTGGTCTTGAAAGACCTGGGTGCAAATCTTGATCCCAATACTTAACAAGGCTGAGTGATCTCCAACAAGTCACCTTACCCTGGAACCTCAGTGTCTTCATCTGTAAAATTGAGATAAGAGTGCTTTACCATGTTGTTGTTAAGAATAGCTTTTTTGCCATCTTTAAACTGTTATAAAAACATGAGTTATTAATGCTTGAGCCAAAGTAGGGTTTTGTAACTTATTTTGGTGTCATGGACCTGTCATGGCATCTGGGGAAGCCTCTGGATCCCTTTTGCCAAATGTTTTTAAATGTATGTAATAAAATGCATTGGATTACAAAGGAAATTCCTGATATTGGAATACAAATGTCATTTTCCTCCCATATCAGTTCACGGACACTCCCTCCACTCTTTGAAGTCTGTCCACAGACTTCTCTCTGGACATCCCTGGGCTAGAGAAAGCTGGTAGGGAGGACATCTGTATCAGCTCCAGCTTACTCCTTACCTCCGCCTCTTAGAAAGCCTGAGCTGCCTTCTCAAGTTCAGCTCAGGCCTCAACTTGTGCATCAGGCCTTTCCTGATCCCCCCAGGTTCTAGTTTCACCTCCCAATTTGCTTCACATATGTTTTCTGTTGACTTATACATACACATTATCTCCTCCCAATTGAATGTAGGCTCCTTAGGGGAAAGGACGGTTTTGCTAATGTCTCTGTATCTGCTGAGACCCACGAATCATAAGCCTTTAAGAAAAGCTGGTTGGATGAGGCAACCAGCATGTGTCTCCTTTGGAAGGAGCTACCTCTTGTGAATCTGGCGAATGGTGAATAAGAAATGCCCATTCAGCAGGCAGTTTCAAAGGACATTCCACACGTGGTCAGTTATCCCGCTGTTCTTGGATTGGGGCCACGTGCTGGGGGGAAAGAGAGGACCGTCATCGATTTCTACCTTTTGCCCACACCCTTGCTTGGGTAAACACTGAAGGGTTGCCTCGAAGTAGGCTGAGTGTCTCCTGCTTGGGTCCCCAGAGGCTGATTTTCACCTGGTAAGACAGAGCCTCTTTCTCTTACCGGGTCCAAAAGAGTCACATTGACTGGTGTTTTTGATATTCCTTTTACTTTTTAAAATAATTTTTAATATCTTTAATATCTTTAAAATCTTTAATATCGTTATATTGCCTAAATTTCCCTGGGCAGCTCAGTGGATAGAGTTCTGGGCCTGATATCAGGAAGACTCGTCTTCCTGAGTTCAAATCTGGCCTCAGGCACGTAGCGGCTGTGTGACCCAGGGCAAGTCACTTAACTCTGTTTGCCTCAGTTTCCTTATCTGTTAAATGAGCTGGAGAAGGAAATTACAAACTACTTTAGTATCTTTGCCAAGAAAACTCCAAATGAGGTCATGAAGAGTCAGACATGACTGAAAATGACTGACAGCAGCAACAACATTTTCCCTCTATCATTCCTCCTGTCTTCCCAGAGAGTATCTGTTATAACAATAGATTCCTTAAAAGAGAGAAAAGGGGAAGAAATTAAGCAAAACCAAATATATGAACTATATATAATAATAGCTAACATTACATATATATGTATGTGTGTGTATATGTATGTATATACATATAAAATATATATTGTATATAGTGCTGGAGGCCTTCCTCCTATCCTTTCAATTATTCTGTGGATGCCAGTGGAGCATGAGGCCTGTGCCGTGGTTAGTCCTTCCTTACTCATTTCCCATCTCTCCCTTTTAATCCTTGCTCATGATTTCTTTGATGTTTTCTACCCCGGTTCTCCTGTACAGTTCCTTGTTTTGTAGCATGTTGGAATTGGTGTAAGGCCGCAGCGTTAACCTTGTTACTATAAGGTGTTATAGAAATGTAACTTCTTAATTTTAACAGTCCTTTTTAGGGATTTTTAGCTTATTAAAATGATGTGTTAAAATTCTTGAAAGAGCAAATAAGGTTGTTTTTGTTTGTTTTGTTTTTTAAGTCACTCTCTTTGCTAGCTGGTTTTAGAGTCAGAGGACCTGGGTTCAGATCCTTGCTCTGTTAATTACTAACTGTTGACCTTAGGCTAGCCCCCCTGGGCCTTGATTTTTCTTATCTAAAAAACAAGATTTGAACTAGACTTCGACAAAAGCCATGTGATGTGCCAGCAGCACTGATTGGAAGACAAGAATAATCACCCAATAAACCTGTGCATTCAGGTATGAGGAACATGTGGAGAACATAGGAGTCAGTTGTTATTCATTTGTTTGATAGCTATGGTGTCATCAATAGCGTCTCTTGATGGGGTCAGATAGATTGTTTGGTGCTGCTGTTAAGAAAAGGTTAACATAACTGACCAAGTCTTAAACTCTTTGCGTATTCCATTTCCATGCTTTACTTGTTTCCCATTCATGGGTCAGCTTCATCCAAGGACAGAGGGCCACTGTTAGCTTTATAGATGCTTCTGCATTTAATGAGAAGCAGGACCCTTCACCTTAATAATTATTTGAGTGACATTGGGCAAATTATTGGACCTCAGGCCTCAGTTTCCTTACCTGTGAAACGAAGGGTTGGATTAGATCACCTCTTAAATTCCCTTTTAGCTCAAAATCTAACATCCTATGACTCACTGTCGGAAAGTTCTGCTTGATGGCGCAACTAAATGTCATGTCACCCGTCTCTGCCCCCCTGGGCTTGTGTGCTAGGCGAGTCCTTAGCTTGAGTCTTCACCTCACCAGTCTGCAGACTCCGAGCCTTCCAGGTTTTCTGTCAGGTAGGACCTTCCACAATGGTGATCCCATTTGGTGCTCTGTTTCCAACTTCCCTATTCAGGCACAGTCTGTCTCTGAGGCTGCGGCATGATTTCCAGAATTACCTTTTAGAGACTGGATTACAGACTAAGTAAATGGGGAGAAAAGCTGGTAAATGTAGTTATTGACTTCTCTGGGCCCTTGAACAGAGTTCTGTTTGTTCTCAGCCGAGAGCTTTATTATGTCATAAGAGTAGCTCAGTATATAAATATATAGCATTCAACAGTTCAGAAAACACTTTCTCCGAAACAGCGCTGGTTGATAGGGCTGGAGCCGTGTCTTCATTTGACAGCCCAGGAGATGGAGTTTCAGAAAGGAAACTGAACCTACAGAGAATTTGAGGGACGTACTCACGAAGCACAGAAGTGAAAGGGATCTTAGTGAGCACGTAGCTCAGTTTGATATCTGAGAAAGAATCCCCGGGACAATGTACCTGAGAAGTGCTCCTGCAGCCATTGCTTGAAGACCTCCAAAGAGGAGGAGGCAGAGGAGGCCACTGCCTCTGAGGCCGGATGCTCCCCTTTGGGACAACTCAAATTGCTGGGAAATTTTTCCTGATGCTCAAGCCTCAATTGGTTTCTTGACACCTTCTGCCTGCAGCTCTTGGTTTTTACCTCTTGGTCCTGACAGAACCCAGGTGACATCCCTTTAGACCTTGGTAGCAACTATCAAGAGCTCCTTAAACCTTTTTTATTTTGGCTAAACAACCCTAATTCCTTCAGTTAAAAAAATAGTAATAATAGTAGCTGCCATTTATACAACACTTTAAAGTTTGGAAAGCACCTTCCAAATATCTCATTTTGCCCTCACAAAATGGGAGATAAGTGCTGTTTGTTATTAAGCCCATTTTACAGATGGGGAAACTGAGGCAGACAGCTGTTAAGTCACTTGCCCACAGTCACCTAAATAGGAAATTTCTGTAAGTCAAATTTGAACTCAGGTCTTCCAGAGTACAGATCCAGAGCTCTTTTCACTATGTTACCTGGTTTCAACAGACAGATTCTCATGTCATATGTGAATGAGTGAATAGCATTTCTTAAGTATTCACTACAAGCCTAGAATGAATGCAAGGCTTTCCCGTTTTCGTCACCCATCTCTGAGTGCCTCCAGCTTCTCCATGTCCACGTGCCCAGAACATGAGACTGTTTCTAATAGGGGCTGGGGTTTGGGGGTCTCCTGACTCAACGTCTCATTGTCTTTCTTAGGCCACTGCTTCTTTTATCGGTTTCGCAGATGGATAAAAGCTGGATAGAGAGAATCCTGGTGTCCAGTAGGGCACATTGAGCAACATGAGAAATGAAAGAATTCGCTGACACTGATTGCCCCTCTGCATCTATAGTTGTGATGTCTTGGTGTAACTTTCCTTTTGTCCAGATTTAGAAGAAAGTCACTTTGCAGGGGCTTTCCTTAATCATTTTTGATAATTACGCTATTAATTTATTGGTAGTGGGGAAAATAAGCCTTCTGTAGATAAGTTGCCTCCTCTTTCCAGTACTGATGAAAATTTTTTGAGGGAGAAGCAACAGCTGCTTTACTCCATGGGGAGTATAGACTCTTCTCAGTCGACAAGGCAGGATTAGCAGGTGTTCTGCATCTCATCACTCCCCCCTTACTCAGGGAAAAAGGAAAAGGCAAAAATTATTGTCCTGTTTACGGCACAGCAGAAATGATTGGACCACCCAGGGAAAGATTACAGACACACAGACAGGTTTAAAGTAGTAATCAGTGTGGGGAAGAATAGGAGTTGATGAAATTTCACAGCCCCTAGGTAATAGGTTGTGTGATTTTCTTCTTTGGAAGCTTCAGGCCCTTTCACTATAAGCAGCATGTATAGTACAATGGGAAAACCCCTAGCTGTGGAGTCAGAGGACCTGAGTTCAAATCCTGCCTCTGACACTACCTGTGTGACCTTGGGCAAGACACTTAACTTCCCTGGCCTTAGTTTCCCCATCTGTAAAAGAAGGGCTTGGACTGAATGACTTCTGAAGTCTGGAAGCAGATTGAAATCTATGAGCCTAGCAACACCAAATTACAACTCAGCTGTCTTTTCTCTTTGCAGACCCTGACTTCTTAATCTTACGGTTTGATTTACAAATAGCTCAGCCAGACCAGGCAAAATATTTTGGACCAGAGTGCAGAATGGCTTCTTGGGTCTCATGGCCCTTTATGGATAAAATATGACTGTGACTGAATCAAGCTGATGATTTTCTCCATTTCAATCCAGTTATTGATGAGGAATTCAGAAGACTTTGGGAAAGGATAGGGTTGTGGAGCTGTGGAGAAGTACTTGAGTTGGCATTTGGGCAAAAAGGATTTTCCAAGAAGGAATTCTGGGACTGATGATAGTAGCCATCATTATATAGCGCTCGAAGGTTTGCAGAGTGCTTTACAAAATATTACCTCCTTTGGTTCTCACCCCAACCCTGTGAGGTAGGTGCTATTATTACCCCCATTTTACAGGTGAAGAAACTGTAGTTGTGATGTCTGTTTGAGGCGAACACGTTATGTAACTTACCCGGGGTGACCTAGGTAACATTTACCTGTGTTACCTAGTGTCACAGAGCTTATAAATGTCTGAGATTGGATCTGAACCTGGTTCTTCTTGAATTCAGGTCTAAAGCTCTATCCACTGTACAGCCTACCTCCCAGCTGTAAGAGGATGTGAGCTAGTAGAGTATGAAAAAATGGGCAAGAGCTGACGTGGAACACAGGATTTAGGTTAAAAGCTGGAGCCGGCAGGGACCTCAGAGGTCACTAGGTCCAGTCCCCCCGTTTTATAGATGAGCAGTCTCTGGCCCAGAAAAATGAAAGAATCTGCCCAGAGTTACTTTGAGTTTTGAGTACAGGTCTTCTGACTTCAAGCCCAGTGCCCTTGCTATCAGAACATCCAGCCAAATCAGCCCGGTGTGGGTCGGCGGGAAAGGGAAATTCATCTGGCTAAGGAGGCATTCATCATGTGGGCAAGAGCCGACAGGTGCCACAGAGCCTGCATGTGCTTGGGAACAGTGAAGACGTTGCCTTGACTGGAGTGGAGAGTTTGTTTCGAGAATGTTAAATCCAAGGACTTTGAGGCTGGTAAAAATTCTGAGGCTTGATGACCATCAGTTTTGAATCCCTCAATTTACAGATGAGGAAACTGAGGCCCATGGAGGGGAAGTGAAGTCATATCAAGTCAGGGGCAGCTGTGTCTTGCCCTAAACAGAAATGTTCAGAATAGGTTGGAAAGTATAAGAGACTAAAGCCAGAGTGGCCACGCTGGGAAGCCACTGTAGTAACTTCATAATAAGTTATGAAATTACGAGGGTCTGTAATAGGAAGGAGCAGTTAGTGGATAGAGTGCTGAGCCTGCAGTCCAGAAGACCTGAGTTCAAATCCACTCGGAGATACTTATTAGCTGTGTTATCCTGGGCAAATCACTGAACCTCTTTGCTTCAGTTTCCTCATCTGTAAAACAGGGATAATAATAGCATCTACCTCCCAGGGCTGATGTGAGGATCAAATGAGATATTTGTGAAAGTGGCACGTAGTAAGTCCTTATTATAAATGCTGATTTCTTTCTCTTCTACCCATCCCACCCCTCAACTTAGGAAGCCATTATTTGCAATAATAAATAATGTAGAATTAAAATGAAAAAAAGAATAAAAGAGCAGGAAAAGATCAACTTAACATATATGGTGGCATATGCAAGATTCCGTTTCCATAGATCTTCATGTCAAAGAGTGAAGGGAAGCGCCTCCCCCATCTCTTCTTCAGTTTCAGCCCTGGTCATTATAATTATGTACTATTCAGTTCTGTTGTTGTTGTAATTTGTTATCATTGTGTATATTGTTTTGCTAACTTTATTTTGCTTCAATTTATGTCAGTTTTTCCATTCTTCTTGTGTTGTGCATATTCATCATTTCTTATGGTGTCATGATATTCCAGTTCATTCATATGGCAGTTTGGTTAGGTACTTGATGGACGTTATTTATACCTAAGAACAAACGAACAAACCCCCCCCCCAACTCTCTCTTACCTATAGAGCTCTTCCTTGTTCTGAGAAATACAGTTAAGGAAAACCAACTGACATGGTGATTATGTCTAACGATGTATATGACGTTTGGCACTAGTGGTCCTCCACCTCTGTACCTAGAGGAAAGAAGTGTTTCACAATCTGTCCTGTGGAATGAATATTGGTCAATGATATGCCCTGGAATTGAGAAACCAGAGTAGAGAAGATAACTGTGAAACAGCCTGAGTCCACGTGATTCTGCTTACCCTGGCACAAGCAGGACTGTGGACTTTTGTTTGCACATGGTCGTTTGTATATTGTCTCCCCAATTAGAATGTGCTCTCGTTGGGAACGTGGATTGTTTTTGTCTTTGTACCCCAGCAGTTAGCTCAGTGTGTGGCACACAGTAGGTGCTTAATAAATGCTTCTTGATTGATTTATTTTTTTTTAAGTCCAAGAAAATCCTCCCCATGCATCCCCTTTTTTGGAATTCATCTTGCATTTTGGGAAGACTTCAAGATGTGTGTTTCTCTCTTCATCGGCTATGCTTTAAAAATATCTCTGTGGCTCGGTGCTGACTCTAATCACGTGGTAGATAAATATCTTGCATTCTAACAGGTTGAATTATTATCATCATCACTATTGGGTTTTTTTTTTTCCAGACGATTGGCTGGCAATGACCTTTCCTTTATCCATCCAAAGGCCTTGTCTGGGTTGAAAGAGCTCAAAGTCCTGTAAGTAATGACATTTTTAGCATTTCACAGTCAACCCCGTGTTTTCCTTTTTGAATTAGTTGGTCTGCTTTCTGCTGGTGCCTTTTAAGGGAGTAAGAGAAGGGAGGACAGGCTGGCCGTTCAAGCACTTGAGACAAGCATGCATTCAGATCATCTTTCCTAGGGAGGTAGCAAATGCTAACTTCTCTCTTAATTAACCAATAAAAGCTCCAAGTTACAGTCAAATGGTAGGTTTTTTTTTTAAATAACACTTAATACCTGGATTCAAAACCATAGTCAAGTTTTCAGATCTTGTAAACATTCTTCCTCTCTAGGATTTGATCCATGCTTTTCTACTTGGGGGCTTAATTAGTAGGAAAGGGGAGATAGCCTCGAAGGGCACCATATGGTAAAGTATTTTCTTTCTACATCCTATTTAATAAGAGCTTTTAGAGTCCAGGGATCTGTGCACTATAGCAGTGTAGCAGAATGTAAATTTTGTGAGGACAGGGACGAGAGAGAGAGAGAGAGAGAGAGAGAGAGAGAGAGAGAGAGTGAGGCTTGGGGAACCTGTGATTTCATTGATGAGAGCGAAATCCTTATCATTCCCCGGGGTGCTAAGGAGTCAGGGATAGGACTGGAATACAAGTCTTCTTGACTCCTAAGACCCCTGCTCCATCTCATACCACACAACCTTTTGCCTTGCATGTACAGACACTAATAAATGCTTATTGAAATCAAATTTGGGACATTTCTTCCCTCTAGGACTGTTTCCTGTTAGTCTGACTTCTGGTCCCCTCTATCTTATCCTCTCTCTTTCCCTCTGGATCAGTCTTTCATTTTTCTCCTCTCCCATCCCAATCAAAACACATTTTTTTCTTTCTTTTTGTTTGTTTTGCAAGGCAATGAGGTTAAGTGACTTGCCCAGGGTCGCACAGGTAGTGCGTATTATGTGTCTGAGGCCAAATTTAAACTTGGGTCTTCCTGACTCTAGGGCTGGTGCTCTATCTTACTGCACCACCTAGCTGCCCCCAAAAACACATTTTCCCTTCCTGTGTCCGTGCTCCCAGCACTGTCTCCTATAAAAAAGGTATTAATGTGTTAACCTTCCCAGGTAACTATAATAAGCTCCCTCATTAATCTATTAAAATGAAATTAACCAGGCTCTTCCCACCTAGCCAGTGGTAAAACGTCTGTGATATTGAATTGACTTAGGTTACTGGCTCCAATCTTTCCTGTTTAATGGTCTTCTCCTTGTCAGACTGAGCACAGATTTTATAACTTCAGAGAAGCAGTGTGGCCTTAGTGATTAAGAGGCCCAGGCCTGGAGTCAGCAAGACTGCCTCTCCTCCATACCAGCTGTGTGTCTGTGGGCAATTCACTTAACTTAGCTGGGCCCTTGGCAGTCTTCTAAGATCATATGAAGTCATTGATTTAGACTTAAAAGGGATTTTAAGGCACTTTCACGTACCACTCAGTCCCTTCATCTTACACATTAGGAAGGTCCCCCAGGAAGCATTGGTGGTGGGGTTCCATGTTTCCTGACTCCAAATCCAGAGTCCTTTCCACTGTATTATGTTGCCTCCTCTTCTAGTTACCTAGTTCCTGAGCTGTCCCAAAGCAGAACAGACTGCTTGGGGAGGTAGAGGGAGCAGGTGGCCCAATGTGTAAAGTGCTGGGCCTGCAGTCCCGGAAGACCTGACTTTATATCCAGCCTCAGACACTCAATATCTGTGTGACCCTGGGCAAGTCACTTAACTCTGCCTCAGTTTCCTCAACTGTAAAATGTGGATAATATGGGTACCTGCTTCCCAGGGTGGTTATGAGGATTAAATAAGATAATATTTGTAAAAAGTATTTAGCACAGTACCCAACAAGTAATAGGCACTTAATAAATAATGATCCCCTTCCTTTCCCTAGTGGGTTCCTCCTTTTTTTTTTCCTTCCTCTTCAATTATTTAAGCATTAAGTACCTATCGCATGTGTGCAAGGCACTGTACTTGGTGCTGGCCATAAAAAGACCAAAACAAGATGGTTCCTGTCTGCATGGAGCATACATTCTTCTAGGCATATACAACATGTATGTAAGTGGGTGCATATAACATCTTTAAGCAGAGGCTGGACAACCGTGGGGGGTGAGGGTGGAAGGGAGGATTGTCACTCAGTTCTGTACTGGGCCAGATGCCCTCTGTGACCCCCTGGGCCCTGAGGTTCCTTCTTTCTGTGTGTTTCTGTGGCTCAGGTAGAAAAGAATGTTTCGTAACTAATGAAAGCCTTCCTTCCAGGACACTTCAGAACAATCAGTTGAAAACTGTTCCGAGTGAAGCCATTCGAGGACTAAGCTCTCTACAGTCTTTGTAAGTAGGTTTTTGCTTTCATATGTGTATTTTTGAATATTCTAACGTGATGATTGTAAGCAACTAAATTTTGAGACACAGATAGAGAAATATTAACCCCTTTGAGCCCTTGAGGGCTAAGAGTCAAAATTGTAAGAGCTGATTGTTAAATTTACCCTGTGGAAATCAGCAAACTCTACAAATTGGGTCTTTGTTTATTGTTTTGTTGATTGTCTAGTCTTCAGAAAATGATGGAGAGAATGTTAAAAATGCAGATTGAGCTTAAAAGAGTGTTGGAAGTACATCTGCACACACCTGGCTAAAGTCCTCCCAAAGTATGCCTAGTGAACATTGAATGTAGTGTGACATTTTGTGTGCAGAGAGCCAGGTTTTAGATTTAGTCGCCATCTCTCCTTGGTTGATTAAAATTAAAATTTTGCCATTTCCAGAGGGCTCTGCCAAGAGGCTGGAGAAAAGATTGGCTGCAGCAACTCTGTGCAAGGACGTACGTTTTCCAGCATAGAAGAGAGTATGGTTCCCATGGTATGGATGCTTGCAGACTAGCCAGCCAGGTTGGCTTAGGCCACAGGGATGTAGTTACAGAGCTGTGGGAGCCTGGGGTTACAGACAGCAGGCAGCCCTGCACCTAGCTTGCCCCTTCTCTCCCAGCTGACAAAAGAATGGTTTTATTTCAGAGGATAATAATGATCCAGACTAAAGAGGATAAAGAGATGAGAGGCCCCAGTGGTCTGTATTCCCCCCCATCCACCCCATCTCCACCACCCAGGTGTTGAGTAGGGCAGGCTCTTCATGACAATTGAGACTTTGCCTTTCCGAGATTGACTTTGAAGCTGTGTTTACAGCACTCCTCATTAAAACATGCTGCTGGTTTTTTTTTTTTAAACCATGTTCCCTGAATCTTTTGAGTTATTTTGGCCTTGGTAAGCCAAAGTTATTTTGGTAATAAGGTTTTGGCTGATTGTACCCAGCAGCTAGCTCTTTCACAGATTCTTCTTGGAAAACAGAAGTCTGTATTGGTTCCATGTAAAACATTAAAAGACGTATCCCACTGGAGAAATTTTAGCTCACAAACAAATGTGCCAGTATAGGAGCCTAGAGTTAGAAAGGAAAGGGAGATTGGAGGCCATGTAGTCCTGCCCTCTCATCTGCCAGATGAGGATTGAGGAGGACAGAGACTCGGTGATTGCCAAGGATCATGGAGGTGGTAGCAGCACCACGATTTGAACCCGGAACTTGAATTTGCTCCACGTGTTTCACTGGCAGCTCAGTGGTGTGTAGTGAATAGAGTCATCCAGAAGGTCCTCATTCAGATCTGGCCTTTAGACACTAGCTGTGTAATCATGGGTAGACAAGTCACTTGATCGCTCTCTGCCTCAGTTTCCTTACCTGTAAAATTGGGGATAAGAATAGCACCTACCTCCCAAGCTTCTTGTGAGGATAAAATCAGATGATACTTGTAAAACACTTTGCAAGCCTTACAATGGCATATAAATGCTAGTTATAGTGCACTGATCCAGGCCATCAGAAGATGAATGAACTCAATCAGACGATAGCTTTCGTACATTCTGATAGCCACCTGTACAGTACACACTGTGCAGTTGGGCAGAGAAGACACACAGACAGGAGGGATAAAGGTGAGAGAGAGAGAGAGAGAGAAGAGAGAGAGAGAGAGAGAGAGAGAGAGAGAGAGAGAAGAGACCGTACAAGATGGGTGGTAGGCTATTGGGGACAGGTATTATTGACAGGTAGCAGTTGCTAGTGAAGGGGCCTCTGAGAAGATAGGGCAAAGCGATCAAGACATCTTAAAAGGATAATGAGTTTCTCAGCCCCAAGAGAAGGCTGTGAAGGAGACAGACAGATGGAGGGAGGAAGAGAGGAGAGAGAAAGAGGAGGAAAGAAGGGCTATAGATGTGGTCTTTGTTCCAGTGTATCACTTTCTCTTGCAGCCTGCCTGGCTTTGCAGATCTTTGCTCCTTCTTTTGCAGAAGCCCAGTGCAGAGCGCTCAGATTCTCAGTGAGCGTCCTGATTTATGGTGGAAACTGCTGGATGTGTGCTTCTGTTGGGGATGCCCTGTCACCTGTGGTCTGTCCACTGTTCGTCCACTCCTCAGACTGACCTTGCCTTCTTTTCCTGGGCCTGGTTTCTTTTATTATTGTTTCAGTCCTCAGTAAGTCTTCATTCCAGAGTTGTCATTTCATCCAGTGTGTCTTCATGGCAAACAATGTAGTAGGATATAGGTTGGCCTGTGGGCTGCCATGTGGAGGCTTCCCCCTTTTTAAGAAAAGGAAAACAGTGGGGTCTTTGGGCAGGTTCTGAACTCGGATCTTCTGGATGCTAAGTCCAGCACTCTATCCCCCGTGTATCACTGACAGAACCTGGGTCTGACCTTTTGGAGGCAGCTTCACCAAACCTTGATACTCCAGTTCATCCAGCAACAGACTGAGTTTTGTTTTTGTTTTTTTTCGGGGGGGCGGGGTATGTGGCACATAGAACCAATATTGGAGCTTCTCTATGTCTTATATAAGCATTCTAGTAAGCAGCCTCACTTTTTGCCTCACTTTGTTTCACACAATGTTGGGCAGTTTTGTTTTTGTTTTTGTTTTTTTAGATAGAGCTATATTTTTATTTTTTAAAATTAATTAATTTATTTTTAGTTTTCATCATTCACTTCCATAAGCTTTTGAGTTTTAAATTTTCTCCTACCCCCTCCCCATCTCCCTCCCTAAGATGGTGTGCAGTCTGATGTAGGCTCTACATATGTATTCCTATTAAACACATTTTCACATTAGTCATGTTGTAAAGGAGAATTAGAACCAATAGGAGGAACCACAAGAAAGAAGAAACGAAAAACAGAAGAAAAAAAATAGCAAATAGTGTGCTTCGATCTGCATTCAAACTCCATAGTTCTTTCTCTGGATGTGGATAGCATTTTCCATCATGAGACTTTTGGAGATGTCTTAGATCCTTGCATTGCTGAGAAGGGCTAAGGCTATCAAAGTCAGTCATTGCACAGTGTGGCTGTTACTATGTACAATGTTCTCCTGGTTCTGCTCACTTCCCTCAGCATCAGACCATACAAGTCTTTCCAGTTTTTTCTGAAGTCTGCATGCTCATCATTTCTTACAGCACAATAGTATTCCAATACATTCATATACCACAACTTATTCAGCCATTCCCCAATTGATGGGCATCCCCTCGATTTCCAATTCTTTGTCACCACAGAAAGAGCTGCTGCAAATATTTTTGATCATGTGGGTCCTTTTCCCATTTTTATGATCTCGGGCAGTTTTTAAAAGTTATAAAAACACAAATTTTTTTTAAATGTCCCAAAATGTCTTTTTATTCCATATTTTCATACAGTAGTCCTCTTGGTTTCCACATCTATAAAACGAAGGAATTGGTTTCCTTCTACCTCTGATATTCTCATTTTAGTGCAGGTGAATAATGTGGTCAGACTGACCCTTTACTCATAAATCCTGATTTATGAAATTACATTAGCACTTCTTTACTTGTTTGTGTGCTGTTTTGAAATGTTTTTGATTTTTTTCCCCCGTGTTTCTTTAATGACTGTAGGCTCAAGAGTTCATTGTTTTAGAGCTTAAAGATCATTTTGTGTGACCTCCAACCCCTTATTTTATAGAAGAAGAAATCGAGGTGGCTTATTCAGAAATAATCTCTTCATTTGGAATGAATTAAAGGTGTAGGCGAACATTCATGCCTTGATGCAAACTACTGATTTATTTAAAACCATTTTGATTGCATAAAAGAAAGGGGGAAGGGGAGAGCTTTCCAAGGACAAGGCAGCATGTTATGTCATAAAAAGAATGCTTGCCTTGGCATCGGATTGAGGGGGTGCTGCTACTTACCAGCTCTGTAACCTTGAGCAAGTCTGTTAATTCTTCTGAGCCTCAGTTGCCTATCTGTAAAATAAGAGCATTGGACCAGATGACCTCCAAGGTCCCTTACAGCTATCAGGTTGGCAGAAATCAAACATTAACTTTTACAGCTCCAAAATAAACACTTCAGGGATTATGGGAAAATAAATGTGTAAAGAAACATTTCCTCCTAAGGTATTTATGTATAAAACAATAAAAAGTTTAACATCTCCCACCTGAATTCCAAACTATTAGATTTCTCTTTTTTGGGGGGGTGGGGTGGGGTTCCGTGTTTTAGAACAGAACGGACCCAGTGGCTCATCTGCCTGGGTTTGACGCTGGCCATGGTGGTTGGAGGGGGCTGTGGGACTTCTCCAGATGAGCAGGTTCAATGCATTCTTTCATGGAAACCAGACTTGCCTTGCTCAGTCAGTCTCCTTGCATCATCAGCAGTTGAGCTTGAGGTGTCTCCATGGCTCCCTTGGAGCTGAATTGGTTAGACTTTCCTGGTTCGAGTTTCCATCTCTTCCTAACTCTCTGCATTTACTTCAGCAGCTGTTGGGCAGGAGAGCTTGTCTGCTCCTTAGTCTTTGGTTGTTGAATCATTTTTTGTCATGTCCAACTCTTTGTGACCCCATTTGGGGTTTTCTTGGCAAAGATCCTGGACTGGTTTGCCATTTCCTTCTCCAGCTCATTTGACAGATGAGGAAACTGAGGCAAACAGGGTTAAGTGACTTGCCCAGGGTCACACAGCTAGAAGTGTCTGAGGCCAGACTTGAACTCAGGAAGATGGGTCCTTCTGACTGCAGGGTCAGCACTCTGTCCACTGCACCAGGTAGCTCCCTCATCCTGACTAAGCCTTGGCAACCAGAAGAATCTGTATGGTTAGTCTGTAACACAATTTTGACTTATCAGAACAAAACAAAAAATCCTATAAGCTTGTTGACCTTGGAATAGACTTGATTTGGACGTTGGGTTGGTTGTTGGATTATTTGAATAAAATGGCCAGTGTCAGTGTTGCTAGTGGTATTTTAGACTATTAAAAATAACACTTTCCAGAAAACCATATGCTTCCCCCCCACCCAAAATGATTTTTAAAGAGGGCATGCTATGTTTAACATTCATTTATTCGGTATTTAAATGCTTGCTTTGACATTTTTCCCTTAGTTTTATTGTAGATGTGCCAACTAAAAAAAAAAATCCTGGAATGTTTTCATCTACATCTGTCTATTCAGTAGCTGTGGCTGGGAACTGTTCTCTTTGAGGAGGAAAAGGAATGATTTTGTTAGCCTAGTGGGTATAGTTGTCAAGTTAGATAAAATTGAAATTCTCTTCTCATGTTAAAAGGATGTTATCAGCACTTGGCTGGTTTTTAAAATCTGATCTCTAATTCTGAATTATTGGAGAGATTTCCTTGTGGTTTCCAAGTAGTGCTCTGAAGGACCAAAGTTCATTTATTACTCATTGTAAATGACCAGAAGTGGTGGTTGGATTTCGAAGTGCATGCCTGATGGTTAGTTACCCTTAAAAAATATCAACAGCCCACTTTCACATTTCATTGTTTATCAGCATTTGGTGAAAGCCTCAAAAAGTTGAAAGTACTTACCTGCACAGGATGTTAAAATAACGTGTCCGAACTGCTGCTCACGTTAATATTTTAAATATTTCGTAGTCATAGCTAAAAAACTGACACACATAGACACTTGTGCATATACATCTAACTGTGCTTTGAAACAGGGATTTTTTTTTAACCCTTCTTGGTTTTTGGTGCTATTATCTGAGGATTTCTAGGCCTACCTAGTAACGAGGTAACAGAATAAAGAGAGCTCCAAACATGGAGTTGGGAAGACTGAGTTCAGATCCAGGCTCAAACACTTAACTAACTAGGTGTTCCTAACCAAGTCCGTTAACCTTTGCTTGCCTCAGTTTCCTCATCTGTAAAATGAGCTGGAGAAGGAAACGGCAAACCACTCTAGTACCTCTGCCAAGAAAATCCCCAATGGGGTCACCAAGAGTCGGACATGATTGAAATGACTCAACAAAACAACAACAAAAATGGGGTAATAATAATATCACCGCCCTCCCGGGGTTGTTGTGAGGGCAAAATGGGATCATATTGATAGCACTGTGCAAACCTTAGAGAATGATATAAATGCTAGATATTATCGTTATCATCATCATCATCATCATCCTGTCTGCACCATTAGTGGACAGAATGCTGTCAGCTCCTAGGATTTATGTGGCCTTGTGGTCTTGGGACCTCAGTTTCCTCATCTGTGAAAGGAATGGGTTGGACTGGATAACTTTTAAAGTCTCATCCAGCTCAAAATTGATAAGATAATCCTAGAAAGGACTAAGTGAATTTATAAAAACCATGCAAGATTTCCATTTTCAGGAGGCTTTTGGGGAAGGGCAGAAGGCTTCAGTCACAGGCATTGTTGTATAGGCAGTTATTGAATGGTTGCTATCTGCACTAGACTATGTGACTTTTCTTACCAGTTCGTGATCATTTTTTGCTGTATTCCCACTCTGGGCAGAGGGTTCCACTAAGCTTTAAAATTAGGATCCTAGGTTGGGAACTGCTTGTGAGAAAAATAAATTCAATTGTAGTCTTAGAAATGGAAATGAAAAGCAAAAAAGAAAAAAGATAAGTATTGAATGGCCAACCTTTTTTATTTTTATTGTAATCAGCTTGTTTATTTTTATCAGTTTATCATCCTAAAAGCAATTTAATTTTTTGTTCATTTTTTGAATTCTTAACTGTTTTATTTTCCCCCAATTACATGTAAAAAAAATTTTTTTTTTTTTTGCCAAGTCAGTCAGGGTAAAGTGACTTACCCAGGGTCAGACAGCTAGTAAGTGTCAAGTGTCTGAGGCTTGACCCCAGGGCCAGTGCTTTATCCATTGTACCACCTGTAGCTGCCCCACATTCATTTTTAAAACTTTGATTTCCAAATTCTCTCCCCTCCTCCCTCCCAACCCCCCTCATTGAGAAGGCAAGAAATTTGATATAGGTTATACATGTGTAGTCATGCAAAACATATTTCAATATTAGTCATGTTGTGAAAGAAAACATAGACCAAAAAAACCCTCAAGAAAAACAAAGTTTAAAAAAGGTATGCTTCAGTCTATATTCAGATACCATCAGTTTTTTGTCTGGGGGATGGATAGCATTTTTTGTCATAAGTCCTTCAGAGCTGTTTTAGATCGTCGTGTTGCTGAGAATAGCTAAGTCATTCACGACTGGCATCTTACAATATTGCTGTTACTTTGTACATTTCACTTTGCATCAGCTTCTATAATCTCTCCAAGTTTTTCTGAAAGCATTCTGCTCATCTTTTCTAATAGCACAATAGTATTCCATCACAATCACATAACACAGTTTGTTCAGCCAAATGGCTAACCTTTTAGCAAGCAAGCTTTATTCCTCAAAATAAAGAGAAAGATATTCTTTGCAGTTGGGGACTTAAATGTCAAAATTCCTTTAAGATGCAAAAATATCTACCATTTTGTGAGACATCTGACGTCACATAGAATCTCCTAAAAGGATCGATTGTAGAATTTCTTGGGTCAAATCTAGTCTTTAGCTGGGAATGAATATTAATAGTGCAGGCCTGTGATAGAAAGACATAGTGTCTTGTCTCATGGCAACCCCACAACACCCTAACCACTTCCTTGCTGTCTTCTTACTGTAGTGGTTCCTAGTTTGTGGTATTTTGTGTGTTTTGAAGGAAATTTCCATCTCCCACCACAGGATGGATTTTAAGAATGAAGCTGACTTCTGTGCTGCTTTGAGTATCTTTTTTTAAGAGGTACCATAGGATTTAGAGTTGGACAGGACTCTTCTCTTGTTACCGATGAGGACGCTAAAGGACCTGCCCATCATCACACTGTAAATTAGTGGTAGAGTGGGGATAGAAACCAGTGGCTGTTGGATTCTTGATGGAGGGTGAAAAGGGATCATCTCGCTGGTCAATCCACAAGCATTCATTAAGTGCCATGTAGGTAAGAGGCCCAGCCCTAGGCATTAAAGATAAAAGATAAAAATGAGAAAATTCCAGCCCTCAAGAAGTTTATATTCTTTACCAAATAATAAGAATGATAATTTGTTAGAATTCATTATTATTAGAATCTATTAGAACTTAATAGAATTTATATAACACTGTAAGGTTTTCAAAGCACTTTACATATGTTATCTCATTTGGTCCTCACAACAACCCCAGAAGGTAGGTAGCTGCTATTATTCCCATTTCACAGATGAGGAAACTGAGACTGAGAGTGGTGAAGTGACTTGGCCAGGGGTCACACAGCTGTTAAGTATCTGAGGTAGGATTTAAACCCAAGTCTTTTTTATTTTAAGTCCAGCCCTCTGTCCAGTCTAATGCCTGGCTGCCTCTACTAGAAGACACAACATGTGTATTTGTATACATCTGTGCATGTCTATAGATATAGGCAGGTATGGCAGCTGGGTGGTGCAGTGGGTAGGGCTCTGGGCTTGGAGTCAGAAAGACTCGTCTTCATGAGTTCAAATCTGGCCTCAGACACTGACCAGCTCTATGACCCTGGGCAAATCACTTGACCCTGTTTGCCTCAGTTTCTTCATCTGTGAAATGAGCTGGAGAAGGAAATGGCAAACCACTGTAGTATCTCTGCCAAGAAAACCCCAAATGGGGTCACAGAGAGTCAGATACAACTGAAATGACTTAACAACAACAACAGAAGATATAGCTGTAGGTAGATGGAAACATGGTCTGGATTTGTGGTATATATATCCTAGATAAAGAAACTCTATTAACGTTAGCACAGTTTGCTCGACTTAGAGTCTCAGCTGCTCAGAGCAGTGAGAATGACCTGCTTGGGCGCTCTCAGGTGTGTCAGTATGTGTCAGAGGTGGAATTTGAACCCAGGTCTTCAAGCTCCAAAGCTGGCTCTCTTTCCACTAGGGAGTAAAAAGATGAATAAGGTAGAGTCAGTGCTGTTCTTCCTCCCTCTTCCCTCCGGCCTAGGGCTGGTGAGGGCGGTCTAGACAGTGCAGGTGTGAGGCAGTTCTGCCAGTTTGGAGGCCTTGGGCTTGATCTTCAGAGACGGCCAGGAATGCAGTGCTGGGGAACAGGAGCCCGGTGAGGTGGAGGAGCCAAGGGGAAAGCTGGAACTGTAGAAGAAGGGAGGCCCTAAGCAAAGGACCTACCTGGGGCTTATGGCGTAAGGGGAGCTTCCAGGTGCCAGTCTTCGCTAGGCTGAGGGTGGGTGGGAGCATGTGGGCGTTTTTAGAGTCGCCAGTGCTGTTTGTGCTGTCCCTGCTTCTGTTTGGAGAAGCTCGGGCTTTTTCAGATCGGGCTGTCGGCAGATCCCTCTCACTGTCTTACCTAATCGAAGGCATAGTGCACATAGACCCCTCAAGGCAGGGAGTCTTAACTTTCTTTGTGTTGTGACATCTCTGTAAGTCTGCTGAAGCTTATGGACCTTTCTCTTCAGAATACAGTCATGTTTTGGTTTTTTGAGGCAATCTTTGTCGAGTGACTTGCCCAGGGTCACACAGCTAGTAAGCGTCTGAGGCCAGATTTGAACTCAGGTTCATCACACAAAAGTAGTGGGGGAAAAAACCCAAGCTGTCTTGCAGGAAGCGTGAAGGAGAGAGGGAACTTCTGTGAATCTATTTTATCTTTTTACTCCCCTCATCTGATCCCCTCTTAGAGCCAGACAAGGTCTGGTGGAGCAGTTAGGTGAGTTTTTAACTGGGGGGCTTTTCAGTGTGGCTAGTTCAGAGTCTCCTTGGCTAAGGAAAGAAGCATGAGACTGAGAAGTCTTTGAAAGGTGGCGAACACATGATGTGTACCTGCCTTGGGACTGCAGACCGAGGAATTCGGTTCATCTTAGAAACCTAGAATTGAAGAATTAGGGGAGGTCTTCAGCCCAATGACAGCGGGCTGGGAAGGCTTGGGTGATGTCTCACGACTCTTTCAGCTCCAAACTGCTGGGTGCCATTTTAAAAAAGAAAAACAAAAAACCATTTCAAGCAGCCCAAAAGGCAGCTTCGTTCTTCAAACGTTATCTGGGGTGGGGACAGATGGGGGAAAGTGAGGTGAAAATGAGATGATCTGGCTGGTTTGTGCCAGAAGACTCCCGACTTCCATTTCTGAAGAAAGAAAGAACTTGACAAAACAGGAAAATGATAAATGTTGGAGAAGATGTGGGAAAATTGGAACACTAACACAGTGTTGGTGGAGTTGTGAAATGATCCAACCATTTTGGAGAACAATTTGGAACTATGCCCAAAGGGCTACAAAAAGGTGCATACCCTTTGATCCAGCAATAGCACTTCTAGGGCTATATCTCAAAGAGATCAAACAAATGGGAAAAGGACCCACATGTACAAAAATATTCATAGCAGCTCTTTTTGTGGTGGCAAAGAATTGGAAATTGAGAGGATGCCCATCAATTGGGGAATGGCTGAGCAAGTTGTGGTATATGAATGTAATGGAATACTGTTGTGCTATAAGAAATGATGAACAGGCTGACTTCAGAAGAACCTGGAAAGACATATATGGTCTGATGCTGAGTGAAGTGAGCAGAACCAAGAGGACTTTGTACACAATAACAGCCACGTTATGCAATGACTAAGACTTAAACTGAACCCTTCTCAGCATTACGAGGATCTAAGACATCTCCAGAGGCCTTGGGATGGAAAATGCTGTCCACATCCAAAGAAAGAACTATGGAAGTTGAATCGCTATCACTTATTTTTACCTTCTGTTGAGTTTTGTTTCATCTTTCTGATGGTTCCTCCTATTGGTTTTAATTTTTACTTACAACTTCACTAATGTGAAAATATGTTTAATGGGTATGTAAAAAAAGAAAGAAAGAAAGAAAGAACTTTCCAGTGACCTTTCGGAAGCCAGGGTTAGCCAAGATAATGTAGGGAGTGAGGAGGAAGAAGAGCTGATGGTGGTTAGAAGAGTGGCTGAAGGAGAGACATTTAGGGTTTTAGTGTAGTTCTGCCCTGAAGAAGATGGAGGGGCATTTGAATGTGAAGCCAAACAGGAAAGGTAAACTGAAGCCAGGGAGGTGGGGAGAGAGATTTCCACAGTCATGTAGGTAGTAAATAGCCAAGATGGGATTTGAGTTTGGGTCAAATCTAGACCCAGTGTTCTTTCTGCTCTAAACACACTGGCCACCATTTTTAAAGCTCCTTTTATTTAGAAATTTTAAAATATACACATGCATGCATACATATCATATATGTGTGTATACACATGTACATGTTTGTGTGTGTACATACATGATACAACAAATAATCTGGCCCCTGAGCTCACTGTAAAATCCCACTTATCAGAAAGTTGCAGTTCTGTAATTACCCTGGATCCTGTAAATTTCTCCTGATAAAGGGTTCCACCATCCCCTTAACATCCTTGCAGCATAAAAGAAGCTGAATCTGAATTGAAGAAGGGAGTTGGATGGTAATCCTTTTCATCTTCTGGGAGGTGTGGAAAAAAAAAAAAGCAAGCAGGCAGTTTCTAGCTGATCTCTGAGGAGCCCTTAGGCTTTTCTTTAAAAAAAAAATTTCATTTCTTTGCTGAAATGTTGATCCTCAGTGAAAGCTAAAACTCTTTACAAATCAGGGTGTGCACACCTGTTTCTCATGGGGCTATGACACCTGCATATCAGCTGAGGCCTATGGATTAACCCTTTGATGACTCACAGGAGAACCTATTTCTAGAAGGGTTTTTTTTCATTTTTTAATTTAAGAGGTTACATTTTTTAAAAACAGTTTTCATGTTTAATCAGTGTGTTATGTTGGCTAGAAAGCCAGCTTTGGAGCCAGTAAGACCCGAGTTCAAGACCTGCCTTTGACACATACTGACCGGATGATTCTGGGCAACTCTCTGAAGATGAGAAGATGCTGGGTGGTAGTGTGAATAGAGTGCAGGACTTAAGAGTTGGGAAGACCTGAATTCAAATCCTCCCTCAGACACAGACTAGCTGTTATGACCCTGGGCAAGTTATTTAACTTCTTTTAAGCCTCAGTTTCCATATCTGTAAAATAGGGATAATAATAGTACTGATTTCAAGGGTTGTTGTGAGGCTAAAATGAAATAACATGTAAAGTGCTAATAATGTTTTCAAATGCATAGCATATATGTAGGAGTACAAAGGAGACCAATTTTACTGAAATACAGCTATCATAATATTAAAAACAAACAAGCAGGTAAACCCCTGTGAGGAGGCATGAGGGAGGCTTTCTTAGCTCCTTGCTCCCCTCATCTGATCCCCACTTCGAGCCAAGCAGGGTCTCCTAGGAATGGTTCTGTGAGTTCTTAGCTGGGGAAGCTTCCCCGGCGTAACTGGCCAAGAGTTTCCTTGGCTGAGGAGAGAAGCACGGGACTGAGAGGTTTCCTCACCGATGAAACCCCAGGTCCTGGAATTTTTTTGGTGCTTGAGAAACTTCTGATTTTGGCATTTCTTTGCTGTGTAGTCATTTTGGGTGTGGCAGCTGAGAACTCCCCTGTAGAGTCTTGGAGTAACAAGTCTTGGGCTGGTCACTCTTGGTGTCCTGGTCCATAACATGAAGTGCCATACACAGCCTGGCAGATTCCCTCTGGCTCTGCGGTTCTGGGATTCTAGGTCATGCACGCAGGCACTCGCGCTGTCATTTCCTCTGTGTGGGGGCTCCTTCTGCCAGGGCCCAAGGTCACGCAGCCAGTAGGTGTCACAGACAGCAGCAAACCATTGGACTACAGAGTTTCCCGAGCCTGCTCCCTGGCCAGCTGTTTTTAACTAGAATGATTCAAGGGGTTGAATTGTGAGCTTCCTCCTGTTTTTCTTGAGAGAAGGAAGAAGAGCATCATTGTCCTGCTGATTTACCACCTGGGAGGTTGGGGTGGGGTAGGGGATTGGTTTGGGGGGGAGGGGAGGACAGCAGCCTCTGGAAAATTGTGTTGGCAGAACTTGGTTTATTGACACAGGAGTTTCTAATCATAAGCCCAGGGAATGGCCTTCAAATTGTGAAAAGTTTGTTTAAAAAAAAAGGAAGGACGATCATATTAAGCCAAACGTAGACTCTTAAGATGAGATCTTGTCAAATAGGGAAAAAAATAAGTCGTCAACAAGCATTTACTAAGTGCCTGTATAGCTGAGACTGCAGTAAGTGCTGGAGATACAAAGAAAGGGAAAAACGGCTGCTGCCCCCAAAGAACTCATGATCAAAATAACATTGATAAAGGGGTGCATTCAGATTTTAGACTGGCCAGATTTGGGGCAAAGGGGATGGGAAGCAGAGAAATAGTTCCTGAATACCCACAAAACCCTGGAAGCCTCAAGTAGAGAAGACAAATTGTTATAATTAAAATCATTCTTCCTTGTTAAAAAAGACCCCTTATACCTTTAGTAGGTGTGCTGTTAGCCTAGTTTGTATGGGACACCTGTGCCCTTAGAGGATGAATTCTGGAGCTTATGGGGAAAGAGATAGATCTGAGAACATTTATGCCCAGCCCCAAATGCTTGAGACAGCAACAGCCTGCTTGCTCGGACTTTTCCAATACTTTTTCAGGTCTTTTTTTAGTTATATCAGGGACAAGCCTCACTTGGTCATTTCTTGTTGATCATTTAATTAAAATATTTAAGTGCCTGTTATGTGGCAGACTACAGATATAAAGGCAAAAATGAAACTGTTGTCGTCCTCAAAGAGGTTACCTTCTATCTCAGGAAGAAACAACATGTAGAAATATAAAAATACAAACCATATACAAAGTAAATTGAGTGGGGAAGGGAGTGGGGGAGGTGATATCCTAGGGGAATTCAAGGAAGGTCTTATGTAAGAGGGAGAGCTAAGCCGAGCTTTGGGGATGGGGTTATTGGATCCAAGTACAAACCCGCTTCCCCCACTCAATTTAGGTGTGGAACTGAAGGCTCAGAAAGGGTAGAAGATTTGCCCAAAGGTCATACGTAGCTGATAGAACCAGGATTCAAACCTAGGTCCTCTTTCTCCAATGCCAGTACTTTTTCTGTTGTTCCTTGCTGCCTCCCTTGCTTACAAATGTGTTCCTCCTCCACTTAAAAGATAAACTTTATGCCTGATTGATATTGCAGTTAATTTTGGTGCCAGAGTGACCTAGCCCATTTAGCATTGTACAGAAGTGGGGAATCTTTCCCCGTCACTCAAATGTGCTTTTCACTTCATGTATTTCTGATTTCCAGGCCATAATAAAGAATATTCATCTTGCTAGGGCTCAGTTTCTGTATCTGTAAAATGAGGGCAGTTAGATTCCTAAGGTTGATTTCAACTTTAATGTTTGACAAACCTACTTAATATTCTGCCATCATGATTTATGGTTCTAACAACTCATTAATATTTTTTCACGAGATTGGTGGTATTTCCCTAATAGAAAAGGAGATCAACAATTCCCTAGACTCCAGATATTCTGCTAGAATGTAGAATATAAGGAGCATAGTCCTGGCTAGAGGGCCATGCATGACCAGAGGGCAAAACTCCCTTAACTTCTCAGTGCCTCAAGCATCTCTCTAAGGAACTGTAACCATATCTTTGAGCCCAAGGATTGCCTTTCTTTGTATCCTCAGAGCTCAGCACTATGCTTGGCACTGAGTCAGTGCTAACTCAGTGCCAAGCATAGTGCTGAGCTCTGAGGATACAAAGTTTGTTGACTTGACTTCTTAACCTTTTTGTTTTATGGACCCCTTTGGTCGTTTCTGAAGCCTTTGTACCCCTTCTCATAAAAGCATTTCTAGGTTCATAAAATCCACAGTATGACAAAGAAACCAATCATACTGAAATAAAGTTATCAAAATAGATTTTTTTTTTAAAGTTCACGGATCCCAGGGTAAGAACCCTTCTCTGAGGCTACAAGTTATAGACTATTTGGTAATTCGCGTTAGGGAATAGAGTTTCCCCATAGAGATGAAACCACTGGTTCATACCCACCCTGCAAATGATCACAACTGGAAGGGACCTTAGAGACTTAATAGAGACTTAATCCAATTTCCCAATTTTCCAAATAAGGAAATTGAGGCTCAATCAGTCCACAATTTATCAAGCACCCACTGTGTGCCAGGTGTTATGCTAAGCTCTGGAAAGGTCAAATGATTTATCCAAGGGCAGATAGCAGCAGATTTGAGACCGGAAACACAGGACTCCTAACCCCCCTAGCTTGGTTGCTGTGGAACATTGTGACCTCTCCCAGGTGAAACACCATCTGAGCCTTCTTGCAGTAGGTGGATTATCCCACCTGCTCTCCCAATTCATATCCTATTTACACCACAGCATCAGCCATATTGGAAAATGTATATTTGAAGGTTGGGATACATTTCCAACCCTGTGAGTGAACTGTATGTGTCATTTCAGCTTTCTGTCTGTTTGAAAAAACAACCACTAAAGGTATTGAATGTTTTCAGGATTTAAAAACCGAGTAAAAAAAAACTGGATTAAAGAAATGTCTTGCAACTGTGAAATATATCTAATTTTAAAAACTGATGTATCTCTGATTTTTAAAGTAAAACTCTGACATTTGGATCAATAAATCCCCTTAGTTTGGGAAGAAGTTGGAGAATACTCTGACTGATGGAAATTAACATGGGGCTCACTTTTTAAAAATAATTTTCTCTTGAAATAGGTGTTACCCAAATTATTAGAGCCATTACAATTTCCGTTCTCAGTTTCAAATTTTTTTGAGTTGTGAGATTTATGTGACTCATTTCTTAATGATTAAAATGTGCTCTTTAACTCTGCTGTTGTATTTCTCTGACAGGCGTCTAGATGCCAACCACATTACCTCAGTCCCGGAGGAGAGCTTTGAGGGTCTCATTCAGTTACGGCATCTGTGGCTTGATGACAACAGTCTGAGCGAAGTTCCTGTCCAGCCACTCAGCAACCTCCCCTCCCTGCAGGCTCTGACCTTGGCCCTCAACAAGATCACGAGCATCCCTGACTTTGCCTTCACCAACCTTTCAAGCCTTGTGGTCCTGTGAGTACCTGCTGCTTTAAATTTCTTCTGCAGGTCAATCTTGAGAAGTATTTAGTGTGTGACAGGCACCATGCTAAACAGAGAGGTGGGAGTGGGAGGCAGCAGCGTCTCTTGGCATTTCTGACTTTAACTCTATAAAAAGTACTTGGTCTTTGGTGGCACGTTACTGGAGAGCCAAAACATAGTGCAGCTCCCACTCCTAGAGAAATTATTATTCTGCTGAACTGCCCTGGTCAGGCCACACACAAAATAATCTCAGCAAGCATTTATTAAGCCTCTGTGGTGTGTGTGTAATAATAGCTACTTTGGTCTTTGAGGTGGCATAAGAGAAAGTGAGAGGCAAGATTCGATCAACAAACATTTGTTAATGTGCCAGGCATTGCTAAGCAAAGGGCAGGCACAGAGGGGGTCTCAGTCTGCATTGTGACAGGGAACACCCAGACTGATTGGATGAGAGATCTATGTGAGGAGGTATGTGGCAGGCATTGGGCATGCAAAGATGGTATGTCTCTGCCCGCAGTGATCTTATAGTCTCCCCGGAGTGGGAGGGGGCGGTATGAGATATGACGTGTACACTGTTGAGAATGTGCGTGACGCTTTGAAGAGGGGTCAGAGGAACTGGCAAGATGTTGCCATGGGAGTTGTCACAAGAGATGTGCCTTGAATGATGCTGAAGGATTCTAAGGAGGGAGGCATGAGCACAGCAAAGGCATGAAGATGGGAGGGGAATAAGAAGCAGGCCAGTTTATCTGGAGGGCATGGCAAAAAGTATTATGGAATAGATCAGCAAAAGTACGCTGGAACCATATGGTGAAGGGTTTGTCATTTAGGGAGGTTTTGGGGATAGATGGCTCAGTGGATAGAGTGCCGGGCTTGGAATCAGGAAGACTCATTTTCCTGAGTTCAAATCTGGCTGCAGACATTTATTAGCTGTGTGACCTTGGGCAATTCACTTCACCCTATTTGCCTCAGTTTCCTCATCTGTAAAATGAGCCAGAGAAAGAAATAGCAAACCACTCCAGTATCTCTGCCAAGAAATCCCCAAAGAAGAAGAATCAGACATGACTGAAAAACAACTGAACAACAAACATCCTTGAGGTAACAAGGAGCCAACTGAAGGCTCTTGAACCAAGGAATGACATGGTCAGATTTCTGCTTTAAGAAGATTGTTTGGGTATCCATGAGGAGGGTAGACTGGAGAGGGGAGGGGCTACAAGCAGGGAGTCCATTTCAGGAGGCCAGAGCTAAAAGTCCAAGTGAGAGCTGAGGAGGGCCCGAATTGAGAGCATCTAACTGGTTTTGTGACATTTTGAGACCTTCTAACCCTGCCATCAGATTTACTGTATGCGGAGACCCACGCTGAGCCAAATACAATCTAAACCGTGTTTGGTTTGGGCTTTGATGGAGATCATGAGTTTCTTTTTAGCTTAGCAAAACAAAATGATATTTGGATTCACTTGGGGTCAGGGCTTAGCAAATTAGTACATTTTGTTCCAGGTTTTGGTTCAGGTCTCTACTATCCATGCCAGAAGGTAATAGAAATTAAGTTCTGTTCAGATGCTCCTGTTATAGACCTTTTGCAAGATCAAACTGCCCTTCTCCCCTGTTTACAAATGATCAAGGGCAAATGATGAAGATTTTGTAATGATTTCTATTTAAGGTTCAATTAACGTTTTCCCTCTGTTTTAAATAGGTAAGTAGAAAATGAATCCAAAGAAGCTGTGTTCCATTCCCATAAGTACACAAGGGACTAAAATGTCCTTTCCCTCTGCCTTTATATTGGATTAGGGATTTAAAACAGGGGAGTACCTTAGAGGTCAGGTATTCCAGCCCCTTCATTTCACAGATAAGGAAACTGGGGCTCACAGATTATCGTCCAAGCTCACACGGATAGTTTAGTGACAAGAATCAGAATTCAAATCCAGATCCACCTCTCTTTTCATTATCTCACGGTATCTCCTTCAATTAAATTTCATTCAATAAAACTAATATTTATGTGGAAGGCACTGGAGATACAAAGACATGCTGGATGAAGTCCCTGCCCTCACGTTGCTTATATTCTCCGATGTGGCCCTACAAATGAGTGTAATGCAAGAAAAATGGAGGGGGCGGGGCCAGGGCCAGATGGGTGGTTGAGATGCTCAGAGAATGCCTGTAGTAGGGGGAAGTTAAAGATCTGGGGAGAAGATGATGAGGAGAGAAAGTGTCCCAGGACCTGGAAGACAGCAGGTATAAGTGCAGAGGATAAGGGGCTGAGTTTGGGGAGCAGCTTATAGACTGGTTTGGCTGGGATGTGGAGTTTGTGAAGGGGAGCAGGCTATCAAAAAACAGCAGGTAGGAGTCTAATTGTATGGACCTTAAGTGTCAAGCTAACCCTAAATGCCCCTGAGGGCGTTTAAGCAAGCAAATGATATGGTCAGACCTGTGCCTTAGGCAGATTACCTGTGGAGGATGGATTGGAGAAGGGGACATTCTAGACCGACTCTGTGACAAGCGGTGTTGTTTCTCTGAGCCTATTTTGTGACCATTGAAAAGGGGGGAATTGTCTTTCATTGGATTGTTTTGAGGACTGAACGTACAGACTCTGACTTTGGAAGGTGCCAGGTAGTCCAGAGAGCTGGCTGAGGACTTCACCTCATATTCACTGACAAGACTGAGGCCATTTGCTTCCAGCTCCTTCTTGCCTCTTCTTCTTCATCTTATATAGCACCAGACATCTCCTCCTACCATATCTCCTTCACTCTGGTCTCTATGACCAGGTGAAGAGGGACCCTTCTCCAGGACAAACCTCTCTGCAAAGCAAACCCTTGTACCTCACCATTTTCTCCATTATCTCCTGCAGATTCCCCCAGCTCTCATCCCCACTTTTTCTTATCTTCAGTCTCTGTCTTTTGGTTCATTCTTTGACACTTACAAACACACCCAAATCTCCTCTCTATTCTTTTAAAAGCAAAAAAAACCACTTCACTTACTCCCACCATCCCTGCTAGCTCTTTCAATATCTGCCCCCACCCTCCCTGACAGCTTAAACCCCTGTCAAAAGTTGTCTGTCCAAGGTCCCTCAACTTCCTCTCCTTACTTGGTCTTCTAAAGCCTCTACCCTCTGACTTCCAGCCGCATCATTCAGCTGAAAATTGTACTTTGCAAAGCTTAATTGACAGATCACATCCTTCTCAGCATATCTGCAGCCTTTGACACTGTCGATCCTATTAGTTTGACTGTTATCGCCAGCCGCTAGTTGGGATAGCAGATAGGGTACTGGGCCTAGAGTCAGGAAGACTCATATTCATGAGTTCAAATCTGGCCTCAGACCCTTACTAGCTGTGTGACCCTGGGCAAGTCACTTAACCCTCACTTTCCTCATCAGGAAATGGCAAACTACTCAAATATCTCTGCCAAGAAAACCCTGGACGGGGTCACTTGAAACGACTGAACAACAGCAATGTAAATCACCTGTTTGGTATTGAAACTTATGTGGGAGCTACTTTAAATACTTAAAACAATTACTGCCTACAGATATCTACATACTATTTTTGATTTTTGTCTCCCCAGACACCTTCATAACAATAAAATTAAGACCCTGGGCCAGCACTGTTTTGATGGGTTAGACAACTTGGAAACTTTGTAAGTGCATCTTGAATAATCTGATCATGATATGCATTTCTATGACTGTTGTAAAAGAACATATGGTACTGAATCCATAATTTATTTCTAATTTTTTGGTCATTTTGTGACATTTCTATTTTGGCAGTCTTATGGTTAGAATCAAGAATAATTCAGATTTGTGGTTAGAAAAGAAACCTCCCTTCTCTTTGGGGCCAGGATGGGGAGGGGTATTGAGGATTTTAATTAGTCAATTCCCTGTTAATTGTGATTTTATTTCACTTTCAGTCTCATGAGCTAAGAGAAATAGAACTAGGTCTTCATAAAGAAAAATTTAGAATATTTAAGAAATACAGTGTGCATAACATTTCTGAAAATATTATTCTAAAATCATGTCATTAATTCATTATAATTGGCTCCAGCTTTAAAACTCAATTCAGTTGTTAATCTAGCTACCCAGGTCATTTCTTCTTTAGAACTGTGGTCTTGGGGCAGCCAGGTAGCACAGTGGATAGAGCACCAGCCCTGAAGTCAGGAGGACCTGAGTTCAGATCTGGCCTCAGACCAAACACTTGACATTTACTAGCTGTGTGACCCTGGGCAAATCACTTAACCCCAATTGCCTAAAAAAAAAAAATTTAAAAATAAAAATAAAGAACTGTGGTCTCCTTGAATATTGTTTCACCTAATTTTGTAGAATCAGGTAGCAAGGTTGACAAGGCTGACATTATGACCTTTAACAGTGGTACTGTGTGTCTTACAAAGATGATCCCTTTTTAAAAGAGTCATATCTGAATGAGGCCAATAGCTTTGAGTTTCTGCTTTGGCCTCTTCTTGTTTCTCAGGCTTCTCTAAGGAAATATAGACCCAAACAGGAAGATTAAGACCACTCTTTGGTGGTAGCCGCCATAGCAAAGAAGACCACAGCCCCAGAATTTCATGGAAGTCATTCTTTTTACTAGACTTAGTCCTCAATTTCTGGGAAATACTATTCAGAGGCTGTATTAAGTAATAGATAGAATGCTGACCTTGGAGTCAGAAAGACCCAGCTTTACATGCTGCCTATGCTAGCCATGGAACCCTGGGCAAACCACTTGACCTGTGCATGTGACTTCTTTATTGACTCAGAGACAGTCTGGGGTCTGTGTTGATGGAATGAGTTCACACAACTAGAGTTCCCCATGGTGGTTAAAATCATTTATGAATTTTTAAACCTTTAAAAATCTTTTTAAAATTCCAAACTTCAAAACACTACCCTCTCCCCAAATACTATTTCCTTTATCTGTTTAGAAAAGGAATATATAAAGGACTTCTTTGGTGGTGAATTCCTAAGGAGATAATAATTTTACTGCCATTTTCTGCCATGGAATAAATTAATGTGTTGATATCAGTATGAGGAAATTTTTTAACTTGATAAAAAAAAAATGCTGATCTGAAGACCTGTTAATCCTCGTGCAGTGTCATCTTCCTAAGCAGAGAGGTAGACAGTAGGAACACAATCTGGCATATATTCTCAGACATGGCCAATGGGTTGATTTATTTTGCTTAATTATATTTGCTTTTACAAGGGAGGTTTTTGTAAGGACTTAATTATTGGGTAGTGGCAAAGATTTTAAAAAAGAAAAGCATATCAATAAAATGTTTAAAAAAAGAATCCAAAATCAAGTCTATCATAAAAGTCTTGGTAATTCCATGAAGCTTTTCTTAATTATAGTTTTGATTTTTATAACATATTTATTGATAGGTGACATTTTTAGCTAGTATAATTCCTTCCAACAGTGGTATCAAATTCAAATAGAAATAGATGCCTGCCGCTGTATATTGACTTAGTAAATCACAAATGAACAGGATCTGTGTTGTATTTTTATTTATTTTGTTAAACATTTCCCAATTATATTTTAGTCTGGTTCAGGCCCAGGCTAGGAGTCTTAAATCTCTGCTTTACAAAGATGTGATTATTGTTCGGTCTGGTTTCATCTTCATTTTCACATTCCTTCTAGGGACTTGAATTATAATAATTTGGGAGAATTTCCTCAAGCGGTTAAAGCATTGCCGAGCCTGAAAGAGCTGTGAGTCTTTCTTTGCTCTCTTCCTGCCTCATTCTTCCATCACCCCCGCCCCACCCCCAGCCTTCCAACGCACCAGTGTCTTGTTATGTAATTGTACCAAATGAACTCTGTATCATTGTCCAACTGAGTGAGCTTTTATTAAGCACCTACTCCGCCTGTGTGACTCTAGGCAAATTGCTTTCCCTTCCTAGGCTCCAGGTTCCTGGTCTGTCACATGAGAGGGGTTGGCCTCACTGTCCCCTTCCAGCTATAGGTCTATACACCTGTGTGCAAGACATTGTGCTGGGCACTGCGGATGCGGGAGCTGCCCTCAGGACACTTGCATTCTTCTGTGAAGATTATCATGTCAATAGATAATGTGTGTGTGTGTGTGTGTGTGTGTGTGTGTGTGTGTGTGTGTGTGTGTGTGCTCACACATGATCCTTTGATGAAGGATATACAATCAACAACTAAGAGATAAAGAAAGAAGACTCTCTCATAGAAAGTGGTGCGTAAATTGGGCCTTTATTGTCATCAACAAATCTCTCTCAAATGTCTGTGATATGCAGGCAGCGTACTGGGTGCGGGTGTATGAAGAGGTAGAAGCTGGGGTCCCTGCTGTCCAGGGCCAGCTGGGCTGATGTGTCCTCCGCATGGTAGGAAGAGTGCTGAACTTGGGAAAGGAGCTGCCGTGAGTCAGACCCTTCTTAGCGCTGTGACCTTGCACAAGTCGCCTGATCTCTTTGGGCGTCATTTTCCTCATCTGTGAAATAGTGAGCTTAATCATTGCAGCACCTGCTTGCTGTGATTATCATGAAGAAAGGACTCAAAGCACTGTAAAAATAGGAGTTGTAAACAAAGGCATAAAACAACAAATAACCACACGAAGCAGCACATGGCAAGTGTAGACATTAAATGGCCTGCACATAGTAGGTCCCTAATGTCTGTTGAATCAGATAAGCACTCAGAGAGGGCAGTGCTCATTGAGGCTTGGAGCAGGTTCCACGGAGAGACCTTTATTAACTTTTCTTCTTCTCTTGAACAGATACATTTGTCTATCATTTCATCACCAAATGTGTGTGTGTGTGTGTGTGTGTGTGTGTGTGTGTGTGTGTAATGTATATGAATGTATGTGTGAGTATATACATTATATGTTTGTATATATTATATATATATATATTATATGTGTATATGTATCTTTGTGTGTATATATACTATATATGCATATATATACTATATCTGTGTGTATGTATCTGTGCATATATACTATATATGCATATATATCTGCATATATATACTATATATGTATATGTATGCATATATACTGTATCTGTGTATATATTTATCTGTGTGGATATATATTATGTGTGTGTGTGTGTATCTGTGTGCATCTGTATTGTATCTGTGTACATATCTTTGCATATATACTATATGTGTGCATACATATACACGTATCTTTGTGTGTGTATTTATGTTTGTGGGGAGAGGATGGCAGGTTGATCAAGGAAGGCTTCCCATAGGAAGCAGCAGCTGAGCTAAGCCTTGAAGGACGATAAAAATTCTATGAGGTGGCAAAGTGTCTTCACTCCAAGGCTATAGTTGAACCTAGGATCAAGGGGCAATAGACATATGCCTACTTATATATATACACAAAGACAGAGAGACAATCTGTCCTAGGTTAAACTGTGGCTTTGGAACTAGGCACAGTGCTTTTTAGTGGGCTGGTCATCTCTAAAAGATGAGATAAAATTAGAATTTTCTTGTCTTCTCCCCTTTTTTGGAGTTTATTTCAGAGTATTTACTACTTGTGTTTCACACTGAGCTGAATAGGAGTCCATACTTGTAATTATATTACAGTATGTAGTTAACATATTTTTAAGTACTTCTATGGTAGTAAAGATAACTTCATAATAGAATATTAATTTCAATATAGTGTCTCTCTTTCTTTAGGGGATTTCGTAGTAATTCTATTTCTGTAATCCCTAATGGAGCATTTGGTGGAAATCCACTCTTGAAAACCATGTAAGTACTTTGGAAAGCTTTTTTTTTTTAAATGTAAAATTATGCTAAGCTGCCTCAATCATGCCAGACATCTGGACAGAGCAGGAAAGTATCAGTTAAGTCTTTGGGGTATTTGGCATCTGTATGCAGACAGATTTAGTGCTGAATGATTTTATGAACATTTTATGAACATTTATCTCTTCCTAATTTTGCAGCCATTTAAATGACAACCCTTTATCTTTTGTGGGGAATGCGGCCTTTCACAATCTGTCGGAGCTGCATTCTTTGTAAGTAGTACATCAATCGAGGGTTTTTGGTTTTATTTTTGTTAGTTGTGCTTTTTCCTTTTGTCTGTGATGCCTGGTGTGGGATTGGTCTAACTTATTCACATGAACACTTTCAGCCAAGTTATCAACATTCCAGACTGAGTTGGAAGGATTCGGGGCTGATTGTGTTTTCAGTACCGTAGTAATTCTATAATTTGACCTAGGATGAGGATAAAATAGATAAAGTAGATTGTGAAGTTCGAGTATTAAATGTTGTCTTTTAAGAATTTCTTTTATAATTCTCAGTTTCTTTTTCCCTTTTTTTTTAAAGAGTCATTCGGGGTGCAGGCATGGTACAGGGATTTCCTAACCTGACTGGAACCATCAATTTAGAGAGTTTGTAAGTGTGGATCTTTTTAAATTGGGGGTACGTGGATAGTTGTGGAAAGAGAGTTGGGCATCATAAGAATAACACGGAAACAGATATTGCAAGTTATCATTGATCATACAAAAACACTTTTCAGTGTACTAATAGGAAAAATTCCAATTAAAACATTTAGCAAATTTTCAGATGCCCACAAAGCTGGAAAGGATGCTTAATAGAAAGACAAAAGAATGATAATCCAAAAGATCTCCACAGTGCTTGACACAGAGTAGGCACTCAATAAATGTTTATCGATTGATTAAAATGTTGGGCTGGATCTAAGATGAAGTTTTCCATAACAGGGATAAGTGCAAAGTTTTACACTTAGGGTTAAAAAGCAACTTCAAAACTAAGATGGAGGGAAACTTGGCTAGACAGTGATTCTTGTTTTAAAAAGGAAGACGAAGATCTGAGTATTTTATTGAATTGCAAGCTCCATGTGAATCCTCATTGTGACACAGGAGCCAGAAAACTTCTAGTGTCATCCCAGGCTGTATTAGTAGAAGTGTAGTGTCCAGCCCCAGGGAAGCCAGTGGTCTCACTGTATTCTGCTCTTGTCATTACCACGTCCAAACGACTGTGTTCAGTTCTGGGCATCAGATTTTATTGAAAATAGCAACAAGCCTGTATATGTCCAAAGGAGAATGACCGATTTGGGGTGAGAGGACTGGATATGGCCACACAAGAAATGTTTGAGAGAATTGGCCATATTCAGCCCAGAGAAGGCCTGAGGACAGAGTGGGAGAGGATTTCTGGTTTCAGATATTGGAAGGGCTGTTCTGGAAGAGGGATTAAATTTATTTTGCTAGGAGCAGTGAGCGATAATGGCACAGAGGCAGATTTCAACTTGGTATAACAAGAAACTAATAATTCGGATTAGCTCAAAGTGGAATGGGTTGTTCAGGGAATTCTTCATCACTGGGAGTCTTTCAAGAAGAGGTTGGAAGACCATTGTTGGGGATATGGTTTAGGAGGCTGATGTCCACCTATAGTTTGGACTAAGTAATATCTGAGGTCCATCTCTGGGATTCCACAGTAGCCTCTCCCTTCTCCGATTTATCTGTCTCACAGTGACCAGGTTAGTCTCACAAAAGCTTTCGTTGGGTCACTGTTCCTAGAAAGATTGTTAGTGATTCCCCTTTACAGTAGGGTAAAACCCATATTCCTTAGCCTGGCATTGAAGACCTACTACAATGTGGCTCCAGCATTCCTACTATTCTCCTTCAAAAAGCCCTTTTCTAGAAGCAGACTATTTCAATCACTGTTCTTCCCACACACCGCATTCATTTGTGTACGGTTCCCTCAGCCAGGAATGAACTCTCCACCCCACCCCCACTCCCCCAATCTCTGCCTTTCCATATTTTTTTTTCCATTTTCAAATTCCAGCTCCTTGAAATCTTCTCAAAACATATTTTGACCTAGAATTTATCTTTTCCCCTCCCCTAACTGTTCGTGGCAGTGGTTCCTATTGTGGGATCCTGGCGAACTCTTTCTCTTCTTACTTATGCCTTCTGTCTCTGACTTAGTCAGGAAGACACTTACTTATGTGACGATGGGCAAGCCACTTAATTTCTCAGAGCAGAAGTTTTCCTTGTCTGTAAAATGAGCGAGTTGGACTCCACTTCAGATTTGTCTTTCAGCTCTAAATCTATGATCCTGTGAAGAGAAAAAGGCATAAATGAAAATGGTAGTCATAGGTAGAGTAAAGTGGACAGATCTGAGAGCCTTGTGTAGTGGAAAGAGTGGATCTGAAATTAAAGAACCTAGGTTCAAATCCTACTTCTGCTTATTAACCATGTGATGGGCTAAATATTTATTTAGTCCACCTTTTTGTACTTGAATTTTCTCTTCTGTAAAATAAGAGTTTGGACTTAATGATTCCTTAAGTCATTGCAGCTCAAAAACATACAATTCCTCAGTGATGACATGGGGTCAGAGGAGATGGATAAGGCAAAGAGGATTCCAAAATGTTGAGTCTGCTGTCTGGATCACTGAGTATCAATATTGGTCTAAGATGATGGATGAACTTTTCTTAACTGCCTGTGTTGAAGATGGAATATTTTTTTTTGACATTGTTAATGACAAGCTTTATGTACATTGATGAGTTGGCTTGGGAACCTAAAAGAAGAGTTCATTCATCTTGCTTAGCACTTGACTTTAGGTATTGGAATTGACAAAGGCCTACGTGTGAAGACTGGAGTATTTACTTTGTTGTCTAAGACTGGAATTCTGTTGATCTCTGTCACTTGTATGGGCTCTCAGTAGTGCAATGTTTTCTCCACAGAACCTTGACAGGCACCAAGATAAGCAGTCTACCCGGTAACTTGTGCCAAGATCGAAAGAAGCTTAAGACTTTGTAAGTTGGAGTCTTCTATTTTTACCTCCGTTGTCACTGCACATTTGAGAGAAGACCAAGGACTTTGATTATCTTTCAGTGTGCTTCCTGAGTTAGTGAAGGGTTGTGTTAAGGCAGGCATTGTTTCTTGATTGGCTCCACCAATGGAGGTGGTCAGAGGGATGGGTAATCCAACTTGGGGAATAATGTGAAAATAACTTGTGTTTGGATTTTAAAATGTGTTGGTATCCTGTTGGGAGGATTGACTTCCAATGAATAGATCTTGAGGTTTCAGTGGACATCTACCTCAGTGTGAATCAAGAGGGCACTATGGCAGCCTAGAGACCTATTGAAGATTCTGGACTGCATTGGAGTATGCATGGAGGCATCGTGTCCAGAACATGGTGTCCACTATCCATAGAGACACTAAAATATGGCACCCAGAACCAAAAAGAGAAACTAGCTTGAGGGAAGAGTACATCAGATCTGTCACCTCCCTTGTTCTGGATACCATACCTCTATTAATGAAGCCCAGTTTCTCATTAGAGAGGTATCCTAGGCAACTTTGGGCAAGGCACTTAATTTCACCATTTACCACTCTGTATGACAGTAAGTTGCAGAAAGTTGCCCATCTACATAGAGGAAATTTGGGAATTCTCACACCAATGAAATCCCAGGTTCAGACAAAAAAAAATTAACTTTTTTTGGCTGCTATCATACTGTTGACTCATATAGAGCTGGCTGTCCTGAGGTACTCTATTCTGATCAGTCCAAATATCCTGGGTTCTGGGTACCCCATTTTTAAAAGTCAGTCAATAAGCATTTACTCAGTACTTCCTCTATGTCATACGTCATGTTGGGGATACAAGAGACAAAAATAGTCTCTGCCCTGATGGAGCTCCCATTTTAATGAGGGAGACAGCTTAAGCATAACTAGGTACATATAAGGTCTCTACAGATTAGATGGAAGGTCACGACCTAAGACGGTGTGGACAAGCTGGAGTACATCCAGGTCCAAACGAGGGCAACCAGACTGGTGAGACTGCCTTTGGATGGCTGGTTGAAGGGACTGGGGATTGTTAGTCTGTAAAGAGAAGACCCATTGGGAACATGGCAGCTCTTTGTGGGTTTTTGAAGGGCTATCACATAGCAGAGCAATTAGCCATGTTCTGATTGGTCCCAGAGACAGCTGAGAACAGTGAGTGTAAGCTACAGGTGGGGCATGTTCTGGTTGATGTAACCAAAAGTGTATATCAGACCTGAATTAAGGTTGTCCCAAAGTGGTCTGAACTGCTCTAGGAAGTTAAAGGGTTGACCAGTTGACCCACCTTCTGGAGGTATACCCAGACAAGAATTGTTTGGACTGGATGGAACTTCTGAAGTCTGAGAGTCTGCGATCCTCTGAAAAGAAGAAATCTGAGAGCTCTGTGGCTATTCCACATTCGCCGTTCTGAGCCCACCCTCTTTCTGCCCATTTGCTCTTTGCCATGCTGCCTCATACTTGTACTGCATCACTAGACTAACCAGAGCTGCCTTTCGGGAAGTCTTTCTTGGTGCAAGGATGGGTTAAATGTTTGGGCTGACCTGCCACAGAATAGTCAGCAGAAACAAAGGTCAGATGGCATCAAGTAAACCTGTGCTAGTGATGCCAGTCAGCCTCCTCGCTTTTCCTCCTATGAGCTTCTCCATCTCCTGACCTTATGCACTTTCACTGGCTTCTCTCCCACCCCCCCCAACACACACACACCTGGAATTCTTTCCCTCCTCATCTCTACTCCTTGACTTCCTTCAAGTCCAAGCTAAAAGCACCACAAAGAAGCCCTTTTGGATCCCTGTTCATTCTAGTGCCTTCCCTCTATTTATTATCTTCATTTTATCCTGTCAATATCGTATTTGTACATAATTGTTTCATGTTGTGTTCCCCATTAGGCTATGAGCTCCTTGAGAGCAGGGACTGTTATTTTTGGCCTTTCTTTGTGTCCCTAGCACTTAGCTTGGTGATTAATAAATGCTGATTAACTGACCAGGTGGCTTAGCCATCATCAGAAGGCCGGGATAACAAAAGAAGCAGTCACAGGTCTAAGTGGTGTGATATTTGATACAGAGATTGTATTGGGACAAATTACAGTGGGGAATGTTGATATCTGACTGTATTCTGAAACTCAGATTTAATTAAGAGCCTTGTTTTTTTTATATTAAAATTTTTGTAACATGTTAAATACATGCATACTTGAAGGTATATACAATGTGTATAGTTATAATTATTTTAATATTTGGTAATATGTGTCTATGTAAAACATTTTAAAGCACATGTACATGTAGAATTATTTATAGTTAGCATTTTCATTTTAGAAGTTCCCTGCAAATGTTTAGAGGTGAACAATGCTAAGCTGGCTGCAAGTCTCTGTACCATCTCAAGTCTTGGAAACATCCTTGTTTTTCATATGCAGCAGGGGGCTGCTTTAGGGACTTTCGTGGGTTTTGTAGACTGTTCTCTGTAGCAGTACTTTGAATGAGACCCTAAAGCAGTTATCTTTTTTCTCTGTCTTCAGGGACTTATCTTACAACAACATACAAGAACTTCCGAGTTTCAATGGTTGCAGTGCTTTGGAGGAAATGTAAGTTAGCATTTGCATTTATTCCTCATAATAATGGCAACTCCTATCTCTGTATTGCTTTTCTCAGTAGTGTGAAGTGGTTCCACATAGAATTTCCTCCATTTTCACATAGTAGGAGTTTCATAAATGCTTGTTGAATTCAGTTGAAGAAGAAGTGATTGAGAAAGTGCCATCCCGTTTATAATTCTGCATATAAAGAGCACTTTAAGGGCCTACAGAGCCCTCCCCACACCCCCAGCCCTTTGAAGAGGGTAGTTAGAGATGATGCACAGCTCTCTTTTCCCAGTCACTGACAGAGTAGTGAGTGATAGAGCTGGGCCTACATGCAGAAGCCCAGGGTTCTTTATCCTACATCACAAGAAGTTCGAATTCAAATCTAAAGCCCAGAAAAGGGAACCCCTGTTCCCTGTGTATTGATGTTGTCATGTTAGGTACTCAGTTTTCACCTGCTGTATTTGTCAGGTAACAAGGAGATCTTCATGGTTTAAGAAATTTGACCTGATTCTTGCAAAGAAGGTGATGATTTTTCCACTTCTGACAGTGGTGTAGCTAGATGGAGACTGGCCTTGGAATCAGGGCAGACCAAGTTTTGACTCCAGCCTCAGGCAGGCGGTTATTAGCTGTGTGACCCTGGGCAAGTCTCCTCATCTGTAAAATGGGGAATTATAATAGCACTTGCTTCCCAGGGCTGTTGTAAGACCCAATCAAAACAACACAAACAACATAAATAAAGTGCTTTGTACACCTTTAATGTGCTATATAAATGCTAACTATTATCACTATCAGTATTGTCACCATGTAGTTCTACCACTTACTAACAGTGGGGCAATGCACTGAAGCTCTGGGGGGGTCTTATTTTTCTCATTTATAAAATAGGGAGATTATACCAATAATGACTAAGATTCCTTCCAGCTCTAAATCTATGGGACTAAATGCATAATGTGACATATGTCTGATTTTGAAAAGACTTTGTAAAAAGACATGTGCCAGTGACACAGGATAGAGACTCAACAAATATCGCCATTTTCCTCCTTTACTGTAAATATTTGCATCTGTCCTGAAATTCCGTGAGATCTTAGGTTGTGACTGGAATGGCCTGTAATAATCATCTCATACAACCCATTCATTTTATAGGTAAGGAAACTTGGGCATAGGAAAATTAAGTGGCTTGCCCAGAGTCTCGTGGGTCGGAAGGAACTGAGGTTCTTAAATCTAGGTCACAGAATTAGAGATTGAGAGCTGGGAAGGATCTTAGAAACAATCTCTTCAACATCTTCATTTTACAGATAAGGAAACTGAGGCCCAGAAGGCTTAAGTGACTTGAACACAGCTCCTTAGACTCTGAATTCAGGACATTTTATACTTTTACCCAGTGCCTGTTACCTCCACACTTGCTTGATAACGTATGACTTGAGATGATGGGGTTGGATTAGAGTGAATTGAGCTATGTGGTTTCTAATTGGCCTCTCTACCTCCCTTCTGTGGTCATACATCACTGAGGGTTGGGATGCAGAGTCATTTGTATCAGAATAAAGGAATTTGTAGAACTTGACAGACATGTAGTCCACCCTTTTCATTCAAAACATGAGCCCCAGAGAGGGGAAGTTCAGTGACTTAGCCAAGGTCACACAACTAGGTTAATGACATGGTTCCATCTTAGAGTTCAGGAATCTTGAGGAACTGATGGTCTGATATTTTTCCATGATGCCATGGGAAGACTGTCATTACATTCCAGAAGAGCAAGTTCAATAGTTTTGTGTGCTAATCAGTTTTCTAAACTTATTAAATTTAACCCTTAGAAATGAAGACAAATTATTTTTCTTTCCCCAATATTTCAGTTCATTACAGCATAATCAGATCCATGAAATTAAAGAAAGCACCTTCCAAGGACTTACTTCCCTGCGTATCCTGTAAGTTTCTGTGTTCTTATTGAAACCACTCTTTATGAGCCTGTGAATTTATATACTAATTAAAAGGAATTTATATTGTCAGATGAATGCTATTTATGGACATTGCATTCCATTCTCTGTATATATTTTAGCTCGATCTTAAAATTATGGGACTTTAGAAATAATTGACTTGGTTTCTAATGTTACCTATTAAATATAAAGAAAGTATATTTTTTGCAATTTACCTTCTCTTGTGGTCAAATACTTTCAACAATTGTATAATTTTATTAGCATGTATGAATCCAGCAAAGTGTAGCTTTAAAAACATTCTTGGTTGGGAGGGCTTCTGTATAAACAATCACCAGCGTTTTACTAGGGAGTAATTTGTACTGTTTAAATCACTAAAAGTAAGTTAGTGTGATGTACACCTGGAATATGAAACCTTTTCTGTCATGAACAAAAATGTTCACAACACAGAAGTTTGTCACTCGGATAAACATTTTAAAACCAAGGTGATTTTACCCTATGTACAACATTGCACCTCCTGCCTCACCTTTGTACAGGCTGCCTGTGAGCTCTCTAGGACTGTTAGCCTGCCCACCATTTCTTTACAGTCCTCTCACTTCCTTCAGGTTCCAGATCATATACCACCTCCTGTGGGAATTTACTTTTTTAAATCATTCAAATTGTTAGAGCTCAGGCGTTCTTCAAATTACATTGCATTTATTGACATGTGTAACTTTCAGATCCTCCAGCAAAAATGTAAGCTCCTTGAGAGTAAGAATCATTGTTAATTTTGTCTTTATATCCTTGCGGCCTAAATGCATTTGTGACGGAATTGAATAGAAACGAAATCACTTAATTGTCTAAAGTGAAATATAGAACAGATGTCTCCCTGAAAAATAGTCTGAGAAGCAAAACTTAACGTTGTTTCTGATCTTAGTCCTTATGGACGTTCATTGTGAAGAAGATAGGTTTCTACAAGAAACATTTTAGAGATGCCCTGGCGTGCTAGGTCTGTGCCTGTGGTTGGCTAGCCTGCTGATCCAGGCAGAAAAGCAAGAAAGGGGCCTGACTCATGGCTGCCACTGCCTTCATAGCACTGAAAAACTACAGCAGACATGTTCTTGTTTCTCCATATTTTAGGACCCAACATGAGGGATTTTCCTAAGTTCCCAATGGATGAAATAAGGAACTCTGTTGTCACAGTGGTTAAAAATTCTACCAGGTCCAAATTTTCAGCTTTAGGGATCATCACGTCCATGACTTATGAATTCTGTGACATCCAATTCCTATCCATATTCTGTATATAAAACATGACTATTAGAGATGTAACTCTTATTTCCTGCTTGGAAAAAGCATATCTGAATCCCTCCTGGAATGCTGTTGTTTGCATGTGTATCAGTATGGGTATATTGATTGTTTGTCCTCTCTCTAGGCCTTATCACTGACCTTTGAGCAAGTAAATACTATAAATCCTATTAATATTCTCAGCTTTGTTATGAACCAGACTTTTCCTCACCTAGGTAATAGTACCAAAGGTTTTATCATTTATATTTTTGAACTAGTTCCAGCATGATAAGGTTCAGAATATTCCCAACTGTTCTAAAATGGGTCAACTAAAGTCTGTACTGCTTAAACATATTTCTGAGAGAGAGAGAGAGAGAGAGAGAGAGAGAGAGAGAGAGAGAGAGAGAGAGAGAGAGAGAGAGAGAGAGATGGGTACAAAGGGCGTGTTCATCAGAATCTTGAAAATTTTTTTTAAAAATAGAGTTTTCTTTCTTATGAGAGATGTTGTATGACTACTGAAGTCTCTAAAGCAGGGCCAGGGACTGTCATTTTGAGGTCTTATTTGAGAAGATTAACATACTATTCTAATAATTACAGAGATCTGAGTAGAAACCTGATCCAGGAAGTTCACAGTGGAGCATTCATTAAGCTTGGGTCAATCACTAACCTGTAAGTAGGCAATCGTATACAGTCATAATATACTTTAATACATTAAAATACTGGGACCCTGGTGTCACCGAGCACAGGGACCTTGTCAAAATATTTCCCCTTTTCTTTGCTCTCTTTTGTACTTGGCATGCCTCCCAACTGAGCAAGCTGCTGTGGTTATGATTTTGACAACACTGTGTAATAATCATTTTTGAGAAAGCAGTTGGCTTGGTAGATGTTTATTTGTTGAAGACTCAGATGTTCCAAGTTAAGCCACTAACTTTTTCTCTTACATTGAAGGTACTTACAGAATGTCTTCATGTGACTTAACACTAGGGTATGTTAATCTAAGGTTTAATATTGGGTTTTTTTTAGAGATATCAGTTTCAATGAACTGACTTCATTTCCAACAGAAGGACTGAATGGGTTAAACCAGCTAAAACTTATGGGCAACTTTCACCTGAAAGAAGCATTATCAGCAAAGGACTTTGTGAATCTCAGGTATTCTCCTCCACTCCACTCCCCCCACCATTTTTCTTTGTTAAAGAACATGGGATCATAGATATAGAGATGGAAGAGTCCTTAGAGGCCTTCAAATCCAACCCTATCGTTTTACAGATGAGGAAACTAGGCACAGAAAGGGTACCTCAGCAAGAGGGTCCCACAGCTAGAAACTAGCTGAAGCAAGATTTGAATTTGGGCCTCCCTGGCTCCAAATCTCATCTGCTCTCAATTAAGTAGGATCCTGGTTGAGAGAGAAAATGAAATCCAGACTTTGTTCTGAGTATTTCTAGGCAGCTTAACTCTTCTCTCATTCTCCTTATGGGTGCATAAAGAAATTATTTGACCCTATTTTCTAGGACTGGAAGTCATAATGATGAGCATTGTCCACAAGACAGGTTTGTTTGGCTTGTTCTGTGATGTGCAGCAGAAATACTTGTTAGTCAGGACATGGTGGTAGAATAGAAGATCCCTGCAGTAGATGAAGAGAATTATACAAGAATTCTAAGAACTCATTCGATAGGTCAGCGTAGACAGATACATGAAAATTTGGATTTGTATCTAAGACAAGCAGGAGTTGTGTGTATTATTTACAAAAAGACTTGATAATACCGATATAATTGTAGATATCATCATCATCATCATCATCATCATCATCATCATAGCTAACATTTATGTAGTGCTTTAAGATATGCAAAGGGCTTAACAAATTATACGTGACTTCACCTAATTCACACCAACCCTTAGAAAACTGAGGCCCACAGAGTGACTCACCTGAGCTTACCTAGGCAGGAGGTGGAAGAGCCAGGGTTTGGACCCTGGGCCAAAGCTAGGATTTCAGCCTAGATTCTCTGACTTACAGAACCAGGATTTAGGGTCAGAAGAGGAATAAGAGCTCATCAAAATGAAGCCTGGCAACAGAATGATTTACTTGCCCTCAATCCCAGAGGGGTACCCTGATTCTAATCCAGCTTTCTTCCCCTTGTGCCTTGATGCCTTTGTATCTAATCCTTCTCTCACTGCTTACCACAGGCTCTCCTGTAAGATATTTTAAGTGTGATTTTATTAACAAACTTTGGTTTTATACCCAGTTTTTCAGGAGCATACTTCACATAAAGCTGGGCACGCCTCTTTTTCTGACTGCTTTATATTGTGGTTCAAGGCTCCGTAAATTTATTAGCATGTGGGTTATTAGTCACCAGGCATGACTTTGGGCCATCGCTGGGAATACAAAGACACGCCAAAAAGAAAGACAATTCTTGCCTTCAAGGATCTTGCCTCCCCGTTTTAATGAAGGACAACGTCCCATAAAAGAGAGCTGAAAAGGAGAGGAGGAGGTCAGGAGAAGGTACCCCTGAGGCAGCATGGGAGAAAAATTCAGAGGCAAAAGATGATTGAGGAGAGGAATGAAGGCACGGCTGGCCTGCTCACTTCCTCAAAATGGAGGTTCTGGGAGGAACTTGCTAATCAGAGGAGGGTGCTGCAGGAGCAGAAGGCATCTTCCAAGGGGAGGTGTGGGCAGAGTGGCAAGTCTGGAGTCAGAAAGGAATCCAGGAGAGGAGTTTACTATCTCCACTGTAGCAGATTGCCACCCCTTTATGACAACTTAGTCTTCAGAAAATTGGGTGTGACCTAAAAATTCATCACCTTGTGTTCTCACCTGGTGATGAGCTTGTCTGAACTTAACTAGACTGGTCCTTGGACAGTGAGCCTACAGTCCACCCCTAGGTTCATACTTGAAGTTTTTCTAACTTGGTGTAGGCCCCCCTGCCAGTATTTGTGCTCCATGGAGACAGTTTTCAAAAACTTGAGAGTTAATCTCCAATCAAGATGATACAAGAAGTATGACATTAGTGAAAGCCTGATTGCTGTACCTTTAGCTAACTTATGAAAAAATGAACACACACACCACACACACACACACACACACACACACACACACACACACACACACACACACACACACACACCCTCTAGAGAAGGTCAGTGGTTTAATGTAGATTTCAAAAGCTTTTGTTTCCTTTTGATGTAGGTCTTTATCTGTGCCATATGCTTACCAGTGCTGTGCATTTTGGGGTTGTGATTCTTACACAGACTCAAACACAGATGACACCAACCTCCCAGACCACAGTGTTTCCTCCAGCCAGGACAAAGGCAAGTGCTTTGTAAAACCAGAGGCAAACCCTCTCTTTGAGGGAGCAGTTGTTTCTGTTACTGTCATCGGTAAATTTGACTTTTTGTCTGTGGTGTTTATACTACTATGTGGATAAATGAAAAAAAAAATACAAGAAGATGTATCTTAAAGCAGGGGCAGAGCTCTCAATGGGATTTAATGTGAATTCTTATTTAAGAAAACTTTGGATTTGTTGTGTATGGACAGATGTTTTTCTGATTATCAGCCTTGGTCAGAAATGTGATTGTGTGTTATATTCTCTGGTACAGCTGACCCAGCAGATCTCACAGTCAGGACTGAGAAGGAAGAACACAGCCAGGCAATTATCCACTGTACTCCTGCAACAGGTAGGGTCAGCGATTTTGCTGATTGCTGTTTTTATTTCAAACTTCTGGGTATATCTCTTCCAAACCTTCCAGGGGTTCTGAAATAAGGATCCCTCCCTGCAGTCTGTGGGAGGGAGACTGGATGGGGCAATTCAGGGTGTCCCAAGAATTTATTAAGCACTTAGAAACTTTATCTATATTTTTTAAATTGGTGTAATCAGTATACCAGGGGGGAAGTAAGAGTGTTGGTTTTTTTTTTAACAAGAAGAATATTTAAAAATTCCTAGAATCCAGCAGCTGTGACATCCTAGGATCTTGGAGTTCTAAGTCAGTAAATCAGCAAGCATTTATTAAAGGCTCACTGTATGCCAGGTCCTATGCTAAGCTCTTTATAAATCTTCTCACATTTCATCCTTACAATGACCTTGAGAAGGAGATGCTGCTATTATTGGTATTTTATAATTGATGAAACTGAGGCAGATAGCAGTTACGTGACTTGCCCAGGGTCAGACAGCTAGTAAGTATTTGAGGCCAGATTTGAAGTCAAGTTCTCCTGACCCCAGGCTTAGTGCTTTATCCACTGAGCCGCCTGGCTGCCTATTAAAGCTCAAAGCTGCCTTAAGACTTGTGGAACACTGTGTTTAATAGCTCACATTCCTCTGGCATTTTTACAGTTTACAGTTGCCTTCTTCATAACCATTCTGTGAAGGTAGGGAGTGCAAGTACGAATTTTCTCATTTTATCAAATGAAGAGATTGAGGCTTGCAGAAGATAAATGAGAATTACCCATCCAGTAAGTGGCAGAGTTGGGATCTGAATTCTGGTCTCCTTGGTCATTCAACAGGCATTTATAAAGTTGCCTATGATGCACCAGTGCTATATACTAGAAACAGATATGTGCAATGAAACAGTCCCTGTCCTCAAGAAACTTACATTCTGATGGAGACAAAGTCCATCCCTCCAAGGCCAGAGTTTTTGTCTTCTCTGTTAGAATGTGCACTCCTTGAGGACAAGGACTGGTGTTTTCACCTTTCTTTAGATCCCAGCACTTAGTGTAGTTACTAACTCATGGTCACCCTTTAATAAATGCTGGTTGATTAACTGACAGAATTCCTAGAGTCTGAGATGAGACAGTTGCTGAATCATAAGAATTTTAAATATTCTTATAAAAAAAAAAGAACACTTCTCCTCCCACTCCCCCCATACACTGATTTAAAAAAAAAAAAGAAGAAGAGGAAGGTACTAAGCTAAAAGAGAATATGTTAATGTCAGACTTTGATTTCCAGAGAGGAATAGCCGCTAGTGAAGTGATTTGAAATTTTACTTTGAAAGGAAAGATGAAATAAAACGTGTCTGATAGAATTTGTTTGATCTATATTAGATCTATTTGATGGTACAGTAGCATAGCCTGGGGCCTTAGGTTCAGGACCTAGGATCAAAACCATTAACTTTTAGGTTGTTGGTTTTGTTTTGTTTTGTTTTGTTTTGTTTTTGACTCATTGGGACCTGGGGCAGATAGGGAGAAAAACCACCCTCTTAGGCTGAAAGAAGGGCTGTGCTCACAGTTGAACCCTGGGCCATACTCTGAAGTTTGATTTTGGAAATGGGAGGGAGAACCTCATTTCACTGACCAGCAGAGTATGGAAGCACCAGCCCTCAGATAAGCAAGAGTTTGACCTTTTTGCAGCCACCAGCTTCTGTGTGACTTCCATCTCTAGAGTTTCTGTTAGCTTAATGACCAGATGCTCCCTTCTGTACCTGTAGAGCTGGACATTTCTCCCTCTGTCCCTCCAGCCCAGAAAGGACTGATATGCAGAATGCCTTCATGCCTCCTGGGGGGAGCCCCCCTTCCTTCTGCCCCCATTCTATCTACTGCTGGTCAGTCACCTGGCTGAGGTTTTCCCCAGAGATTCCAGTTTACTCCTTCTTAGAGGGTGGTCTGAGCTGCAGCTGTGAGTGTCCTTTCCTCTTCCCCTGTGAGGCTGTGGCTTTATAGGGTGTGACATAAGCAGAGATTATTTCCAATTTCCTCAACTATTAAAAAAAAAGAAGTTAATAAAACGGACCTACCTCATACTGAGTTTATGTCATCTTCCTAATGATAATTAATTACCACGTTTGTCCGCAGCAGGTATCCTGTGGCTTTGTATTCTCTGTGGCACCTAGCACTGGGCTTGCCATTTAGTCAAGACTCTAAGAATATTTGTTGAATGAAAGAAAATACAAAGTGTGCTGCAAATTTTATGTAACATGTTTCACTTTGTGAATTAGTCCTTGCCAAAGTCTACAAGAAACAGTCCACAGAGCTGTTACATTTAGTCACCATAAGCTTGACAGTTATTTGTTGATCTATGGAACAAATTTTCCTCATTTTAGCTGAAAATTTGTTTCCTGTGTTGGTTGGAAACAAGGTTAGAGTTGAATGGTTCCAGTCCTTTAATGTGGAAGGGTTGATGGGCCTAAGGAGCTCAGGCCTTGATAGAACTTTTCAGAGTTGTAGGCTGGACTGCCCATGTTGCTTATCAAGGCAGGCTTCCTGACAGTTCACATATGGAGAGAGAGAACACTTCAGAAAATATCTCAGCATGAACCCGAGGCTTGGTCCTTTCTGTCAGACACCCCCGACGTGAGGTTTCTCCTCAGGGTTGCTTTATAAATGACTACATCATGGCATGTATTGGGTAGCTGGTGTGCCAGAATTAATTATTGGCGCTTGGACAAGTGTATTGCTGCAAAATGAGGCAGAACTGAGCACATTCTTAATTTCTGCACTCTTTGAGTGGTGACACATTGTAGTGGGAAGATTGGTGAACTCAGAGTCAGGAGCCTAATTACTCTGAGATCTTGACCAAGTTATTTAACAGTTTTAGGCCTCAGTTTCCCCACCTAGAAGGAAAAAGTGTTATCTCCTGCCTCAGGAGGTTTTTATGAACCTCAAATGAGATAATGGATATGAAGAAAAAAGAAAGCCCTTCTAACAAAAATACACAGTCAAGCAAAACACATTCCCACATTTTCTGTGTTCAGAAATGTATGTCTCGTTCTGCCCCTGGAGTCCATTATAGCTCTTTCAGGAGCTGGAGGGAACATGCTTCATCATTAGTCCTGGAATCATGGCTGATCGTTATGTTTATCAGAGTTCATAAGTATTTCAAAGTTGTTTGCCTTTACTGTATTATTGTTGTATAAATTGTATTCCTGGCTCTCTTCACTTCACAAATGCATCAGTCCATACGAGACTTCCCAGATTTCTCTGAAACCATTTTATGCCTTCTTAAGATACAGTTATCATTCCATTACATTGATATGCTGTAATTTGTTTGGCCATTCCCTGACAGATGGATTCCTTTTTAATTTCTTTGCTGCTACCAAAAATTTTTTAAAAAGCTGCTGTAAGTGCTTTTATACATAATGGGGCCTTGTGAAAACACTTTGGAGGACATAAGTGCATTATAGAGAAGTATAATGAGACTTTTTAAATGTCATTGATGACCTTAACGATTCTTTGAAGTAAAACTTAGCAGACACTTCAAGTAATTATTTCAGATTAGTTCTAAACTAAATTGTTCTTAGAAACCACCTCTCATTTTCAGTTTAAAGTTAATTCACTAGAGCAGTGGATAGTAGAAGCAGGAAAATGGTCATTACTTTTTATGATGAAATGTGGCACTGAAACACCTTAATTTGCTTTCTCCTCCCACACTCCCTGCCCTATTTTCCTTTTAGGTGCCTTTAAGCCCTGTGAATATCTGCTGGGGAGCTGGATGATTCGTCTCACTGTGTGGTTTATTTTCTTGGTCGCGCTGTTTTTCAACCTCCTTGTCCTTGTAACAACATTTGCCGCTCGTGCTCCGTGTCCTTCCTCCAAGCTGTTCATAGGCCTGATTTCTCTGTCCAACTTACTCACGGGAGTCTATACTGGCATTTTAACTTTCCTGGATGCTGTCTCTTGGGGAAGATTTGCTGAATTTGGGATCTGGTGGGAGACCGGCAATGGTTGCAAAGTTGCTGGCTTCCTTGCAGTCTTTTCGTCGGAAAGTGCCATATTTTTATTGATGCTAGCAGCTGTTGAACAAAGCTTATCTGCCAAGGAGATCCTGAAAAATGGGAAGAGCAACCATGTCAGACAGTTCCAGGCGGCGGCTGTGTTGGCGTTTCTGGGTGCTGCGGTGGCCGGGTGCTTGCCTCTCTTCCACAGAGGGGAATATTCTGCATCCCCCCTCTGCTTGCCCTTCCCCACTGGTGAAACCGCTTCCTTGGGATTTACGGTCACCTTGGTGCTGCTCAACTCATTAGCATTTCTCCTGATGGCTATCATCTACACCAAACTTTACTGCAACCTGGAAAAAGAGGACCTCTCAGAGCATTCCCAGGCTAGCATGATTAAGCATGTCGCTTGGCTCATATTCACCAACTGCATCTTTTTTTGCCCCGTTGCATTTTTCTCATTTGCACCGTTGATCACGGCAATTTCCGTCAGCCCAGAGATCATGAAGTCTGTCACTTTGATATTTTTCCCGTTGCCTGCTTGCCTGAATCCAGTCCTGTACGTTTTCTTCAACCCCAAATTTAAGGAAGACTGGAAGTTACTGCGGCGACACATTACCAGGAGGAATGGGTCTGTTGCTGTTTCCATCAGTAGCCAGGGTGGTTGTGTGACCCAGGATTTCTACTATGACTGTGGCATGTATTCACACTTGCAGGGAAACCTGACCGTGTGTGACTGTTGTGAATCCTTCCTTCTGACAAAGCCAGTGTCGTGCAGACACTTAATTAAATCACACAGCTGTCCTGCGTTGGCTGTGGCGCCTTGCCAGCGACCAGATGGCTACTGGTCCGACTGTGGGACTCAATCTGCTCACTCTGATTACGCAGATGAGGAAGACTCGTTTGTCTCGGACAGTTCAGACCAAGTGCAGGCCTGTGGGCGTGCCTGCTTCTACCAGAGTAAGGGATTCCCTTTGGTCCGTTATGCTTATAACATACCAAGAGTTAAAGACTGATAAACGCTGTTAATAAGTTATTCTTTTGTCACCCTCCCCCCAACTCCCTTTTAAAAAGTAAAAGTGAGTGTACGCTATTCTGAAGTTTCGTTGGAAAAGCACTTCTGTTGTTCCTGCCCAGTGTCACTAAGGAAAAGAGAAGGTGGCAGGGTGTGTCTCGTACCGCACATTTTCAAAGAACAGGGGCCTGAACTGTAATAAATGAAAACCCATTTCCAAATGCTGTCCTTCCTTTTGTATGGTTTTCTAACTTGGAAAACTTTTTAACCTATCTTAATTGTATTTTGCTTCATCTGCTTTGCAGGAGACCAGTTCATCACCACTTCCCTGTTAAGCACAAGGTAAAGAACAGCTGTTAATATTAGAAAATTAGTTTAAAATGTGATTTCCTATAAGGGAAAAAAAAATTCCATGCTAATTTTGTATAGCGTTTGCAGCATTAATCTCAGGACAATGTAGTGCAGAGCCAATAAGGGAATGTCTCCCAGACAGAACTGTGAGGGGGTGTAGGCATCAAAACTTGGGTTTATGTGTAGTATTGGACTTAGTAGAAGTAGACTTTGTTTGAAAGAATTGATGAACCCCCAAATTTGTAAAAGTTATTAAATTAAAAGTATTAACAGCTGTCAGATTACAGTAGAACTTGAATGGTTATTTTCTCCTATTAAAAATGGTTTTAATGACATTTTTTCCTCTATATTTTGAGATCATTCAGATCCTTCTTCAAGAAGATCTTAAAGGACTAAAATGAGTGGAATTAATTGGTCTAAAATGAGTGAAATGGGATTTTTCTCATCATACCTAAGATACTTCAGAGATCCATCTGTTTTTCTAAGACAACACTTTCATAACATCATGAGCCCTACAGATATTTTCTAGTTTTCATGGCAAGGTATCTGTTTATATGTTGATTTATACCGAAATCAAAGTAAGCTTTGGGGAATGAATAGATTCCATTGGAAAAAACTCAGACTAAGTATGAGTCAAAGTACTTAAACAGATAATTCCTAGTATACTAGGTTCTCCCAATACCTAAGGTACTGTCAGGAACCTGCATGAATTTTTCTTAGCAATTCTTATAGTTCCCAAAAGTGTGCCTAATTTATAAGCAGGGAGTAGTAGCTGGGATACTGGGAAGATCTAGTGAGATAAGGTAGGGTAAGGGTATCGTTGAGGTTTGAAAAAGCTTTTGTCTTTAAGTTAAAAAAAAAACCCACCCCTAATTTACCAAGTTTTAGTCAGTGGGCCTGTAGGTCAAGACAATCTGAAGTCTCATAACCAGTTGCAGCTGTCCAATATGTGTTTTGAATGATAGGCAAAATCAGTAGCCAACCCACTGCCATTACCAGTTATTCTGGAAACATGAAAAAAAAAATTAAGCTAGATTGCAGTTTTAAAGTTTAAACTGTATATACTGTGCATATAATGAATTTTTATCTTTGTATGTAAATTATTTGATAGAACATATGATGGGAAATGTGGCTTCAGTTCATTTCGTTAATTAAAGCTACCTCCTAAGCAATAGTGGCTGCCAGTAGCAGAATGTTAAATTGTGGTTTCTATCCTTTTATTTTTTTTTTTGCATTGTAAATAATCTTGGTTGTACATTGTCAGTGTAATAAAAAAAAAACCAGAATCTTTGTATATCAAAATCATGTGGTTTGTACAAAAAATACGGGAGGGATTTATTTACTGGTTGCTGTCATTTTGTAAGGGCAACTTCACAAGTTTTAAAAATTGCTGTTTGTATATTTACACATCTCCTAAATATTAAATATTACATTGGTAAGGAATGCCTTGTTGAAATCATTTTTGCATTTTTTTTAAGGCTCAGGTTACTAAAAATATTTTCCTTGTATGCTTTTTTTTTTAAAAAAGAAAAATGAGAACCGAAGACAGTTCATTGCTTCAAAAGATGCATCATTTCATCTATGTGGATATGTACTCTACACCCAGATTACAGCAGGTATCATCCACCATGAGTTGGTGTGACCAAAGAAATAAGTATATTTACCTGGAAGCCAACCTTCTGGTGACAAAACTCTCCAAATTTAGCTAGGTTTTTATAAGGTCCATTGGCTCAAAACTTTTCTTTTTCAAAATAACTTTTATAGAGGCAGTTAGGTTGCACTTGGAATCAGGAAAAGCTAAGTTAGAATCCTGATCCAGACCTTAACCAGCTGTGTGACATTGGGCAATCAGGGGTTCACTTCTGGCAACCCTAGTTTCCTCATCTGCAAAATGGGAATAATATTAGCACCTACTTCATAGGGTTCTTGTGAGGATTAAATGAGATAATACATGGAAAGTGCTTTGTATACCTAAAGCGCTACATAAATTCTAGCCAAAACACTCAAAACACCTCAAACTCAACCATTCCTTGTAACAAAGGAAGCATAGGTAAGCAAAACCCACCGATGTGATGGCAGTGTCTGAAAGTGCCTCTCCGTTTTGGATAGTGTGAATAAGGGGGGCCCTGAAATGGTGGCACTGTTCAAGTTCTCACTGTGTAGTCCCATTGGGCTACAGCCAGTTACATGGTTGGTTGATTGTTATCCTTTGTTCTTAAAGAGGACCGGAATGACATCACTATGCTAGAGTCAAGGTTTAGTGTGTCTGGCTGTGGCTGATCAGACCAATACGAGCTCAGAATGGTCTGTCACAGGTCAGGCACAAAAAGTCCACGTGAACATTTTGGGGTGAATTCTCTAAATTTGCACGTCTCACGTTTTTTCTAGGCTACTTCAATTCTGCTTTGCTCATAGGGCATAGCAGCTTCTCAGATGTGGGCACGCCATGCTCAGTGTTCCTCTGCCAGCGTCTCCCATGTCGCATAATTCCAAAGTTCTTAAGAGGGACCTTGAGAGTGTCCTTGCATCGCTTCTTCTGACCACCATGTGAACGCTTACCATGTGTGAGTTTTCCATAAAATAGTCTTTTGGGCAAGTTTGCATTCGAACAACATGGCCAGCCCATCGAAGCTGTGCTCTCTGAAGCAGAGTTTGAATGCTTGACAGTTTAATTTGAGAAAGGCCCTCAGTGTCTAGTATCTTATCTTGCCAGGTGATCTTCAGAATCTTCCTAAGACAATTCAGATGGAAGCGATTCAGTTTCCTGGCATGGCACTGATGTATTGTCGAGGTTTCACAGGCATGCAAAGAGGTCAGCCATTGTGGCTCTGTACACCTTCAGTTTGATAGTCTAATACCTCTTCTCTCCTGTACTTTCCTTCGGAGCCTCTCAAACACTGAGCTGTCTCTGGCAATGTGTGTGTCAACCTCAAATTATGTCAACATTTGGTTGCCCAGAGAAATTCATCAGTATTGTATGTCAGTTTCAGGGCGGCATAATTGCCTGGGTTCTAGATAATGGACAATGCTCTCCATGATTTCCCAGTCACCAACGGAATGAAACAAGGCTGCGTGCTTGCACCATATTTTACATAATTATAACTTCAAATACCTAGGTGACTAATAATTCGTAGTAATTGGAACCCATACACACACACACACACACACACACACACACACAAAATTTGTTTTGTTTTTTAACATTTTATTGATGTATGTTTCTTACATCATGTCCCTTGCTTGTCACAAAACACTGCCCCGCAAAACAAACTATTTCTCGCATCTAACGATGTATCTCATTTCACAGCTATAATCTACCACCATTTTCCTGAGGATGAGGAGGCATGCTTAACCATCAGTCATCAAGAGTCAAGTCTGATTACTGTATTCATGAGAATTCAGATGTCTTTAAATTATTATCTCTATTAATGTGGCCATTATGTAAATTATGTCCTTGGTTCTGTTTTTTTATTTTTTTCTGCAGTAGTGAATACGTGTCTTCCCAAGTTTCTCTGAATTTTTTATAGGGTTTTTTTTGTTAGTTTTTTATGGCACTAATATCTCATTACATTTATATGACCCACTTTGGTCAATCGTTCCCAGCTTGGAGTAGGGCTTGCTAGAGCTCGTACTTGACTGGCATAAGTTTGAGATGTGAGTGTCACTTCCTCGGCTCACAGCATCAAAGCAGGCCTTTAAGTGAGGGATGTCGTGGGTATGTTTTCAGTTTGCTAAGGAATGCTTACAAATTTGGGTTTACTATTCTATACTTCTTTGGAGTTAAAAAAGTTCCCAGACTGAGATCGTTTTGCTCTGAGTTTCTGATTTATGTATTTTTTGTATTAAGATAATTTCTAATCAGAGCCAAGACAAAGCATTTGAGGGCCAAGGCTTGAAAATTAGGTTTCCCAGTGCTCAGAAGTTGTGCCCCCTGAGTATTTTGTCTGCTGTCCAATCCATACTGTACCACATACAGCTCAGCTTACTATAAAACAAATACTTATGTGCTGTGAAGAGCAGGATTTTCTGGCGTTAGAACGCGCATTTGCATGGATACAAGTTGAAATCTTTCCATACCAGATTAGAAAAAGTAGTACTGTTGAGTTTCTCTTGAGTGTTGTGCCCTAAATAACCGCCTAGATCCTTTAGCCCTAGTTTTGGCTCTGTCTCCGTCTGAATGCTTCTTTGTTTAATTTTTGCTGTACATGCTAATGATTATGTAATTCTACTTTTTTTGGGTCCAGATTACCCTTTTATAACATAAAAGTTAAAAAGTCAAGTAAAGTAACACTTCAGCTAGACATTTATTAAATGCCTTCTATGTGTTAGGCACTGTTAAGTCAGCAAGCATTTATTAAGGCTTTACTATGTTCTGATCATTGGGCTAAGACCTGGAGGTACAAAAGCAAAAACACTATCTCTGTCCTCAAAGAGCTCATATCCTTTTTTTTAAATTAAATTTTATTTTTAAACAAACTTCTTCCCCCTCCCCCATGTGAGAAAGCAAGAAAAACAAAACAAAAACAAAAGGTATGTGATGTAATCAACCAAAACATTTCTCATTGGCTCTGTTTAGGAAAAAAAAAAAAGGTCTCAATCTGTGCTCCAAGTCCTTCACCCATCTCAGGAGATGGGCAACAGGTTTCATCATGAGGAATTACAGTTAGTCATAGTTCCCAAGTTTTCTGTATGTGTGTATTGTATGTATATATACATGCATGTATGTATATATGCATGTATACACATGTATGTGTGTATATATTTTGTATATACATATATATGTAGATATAAATAATTTGTTTTAATCAGTCACGATCTGTCTTCTCACTTCAAACACCTATCACTACCCCATTAAGAACAGAGGAAAAATAAAACTTATTGCCATGTAATACTATGTATAACAGAACCACTTCCAGGTCTTTTCTAATTGGATACTCTCTATGAAGACTAACAGGGATCACAGCGGACACATGTATCGTCTCCCTATATTTGAATGTAATCACTTTATCCCTGCTTAGTTCTTTATCATTGTTCATTCATGTTTACTTCTCTGTTTCTCTTAACTCCTGTGTTTGAACTTCTAAGTTTCTCCACAGCTCTAGTCTTTTCTTCAGGAATGCTTGGAAGTCTATTTCATTAAAAGTCCATTTCCTGCCCCCCCCAGCATCATACTTAGTTTTGTCGAGTACATTATTCCTGAGTAAAGCCCATATCATTTACCTTCTGGAATATCATATTCCAAATTCTCTGATGCTTTACAATGGTGGCTATTAAGTCATGTGTGATACTGACTATGACTCCTCAGTACTTGAATTCTTTCTGGCTGTGGTACTTTTTCTTTGACTTGGGAACTCTGGCTTTTGGCCATGATTGTTCCTGGGAATTTTCATTTAGGGATTTCTTTTAGGAGGTGACCAGTGGATTCTATTTCTACCTTGCCCTCTAAGAGATTGGGGCAGTTTTCTTTTAAGATCTTGAAATATGATGTCGAGGCTCTTTTTAGGGTTCTAGTGTTCACATAATCTAATGATTCTTAAATTTTTTTCTCTTCCATCAGTTTTCCAGGTCACTTGTTTTTGCTTAGATTTTTTTTCGTCTTTTGACTTTGTTTTAATATTTCTTGTTGCCTCATGGAGTCATTGACTTCTATTTGGTCCATTCAGATTTTCAGAATTTTTTTTTGGCTTGGTCAAGGTTTTGTAGCTCTTATGTTAAGTTGTTAATTCTTTTTCCCTTTTATCTTCCATAGAGCTTATTTCTTTTCCAATTTGATCCTCAAGCACTCTCATTTCATTTATAAAAACATTTTTAAACTCAAAAAAAAAAAATCTCTTGCTTCACATCTTCTAGGAATTCTGGCTGAATTTGTGCCCAACCTGTGTTTTTCTCTAACGGTTTTGCTTATAGATGTTTTTGTGTTCTCTTCTGTTAGTGTCTTGAGCCACTATATAGCAGAGTTCTGGCGGATTTCTTTTTTCTCTCGTTTCTTCTAGCATCAACTGGATTCATTGCCTGTCAGCCAATTGAAAAACTCTTTTGGCTCAGAGCAGCAGGATTATAGGTTCATTTGTTTTTTTACATTTTTAATTAATTTATTTTTAGTTTTCAACATTCACTTTGATAAGATTTTGAGTTTCACATTTTCTCCCTTTCCCTCCCCTCCCCCCTCCCCCCAAGATGGCATGCAATCTGATATAGACTCTACATATGCATTCATATTAAACATATTTTCACATTAGTCATGTTGTAAAGAAGTATTAGAACCAATGCGAGGAACAGGAACCACAAGAAAGAAGAAACAAAACAAAACAACAAAAGAAAAAAAGAGGCCAAATGGTATGCTTCCATCTGCATTCAGATTCCATAGATCTTTCTCTGGATGTGGATAGCATTTTCCATCATGAGTCTTTTGTAGTTGTCTTAGATTTGCATTGCTGAGAAGAGCCAAGTCCATGAAAGTCAGTCACTGTGCAGTGTGGCTGTTATTGTGTACAACGTTCTCGTGGTTCTGCTCACTTCACTCAGCATCAGACCATACTAGTCTTTCTAGGTTTATCTGAAGTCTGCCTGCTCATCATTTCTTATAGCACTGTAGTATTCCATTATATTCATATACCACAACTTATTCAGCCATTCCCCATTTCATGGGCATCCTCTCAATTTCCAATTCTTGGCCACCACAAAAAGTGCAAAAAATAAATATTTTTGTGCATATGGGTCCTTTTCTCATTTTTGTGATTTCTTTGGGATACAGACCTACAAGTGGTTGCTGAGTCAAAGGGTATGCACAGTTGTATAGCCCTTTGGGTGTAGTTACAAATTGCTTTCCAGAATGGTTGGATCAGTTCACAACTCCACCAACAATGCATTAGTGTTCCAATTTTCCCATATCTTCTCCAGCATTTATCACTTTCCTGTTTTGTCATGTTAGCCAATCTGATAGGTGTGATGTGGTACCTCAGAGTTGTTTTTGCATTTCTCTAATTAATAGTGATTTAGAACATCTTTTCATATGACTATAGATGGCTTTAATTTCTTCATCAGAAAACTGCCTGTTCATATGCTTTGGCCATTTATCAGTTGGGGAAGTAGGTTCACCTTTGGTCTGGGATTCCTACTCTGGTTATTCTTCTACAGGTTAGGCTGGATATTGGAAGTGAGATCCTGCTTTGTTTTCAAGGTCTGAGCCACACCACCACCGCTGCTGCTGCTGCCATTGGCTTCTGAATTTGCTTCTTTTAAAAAAATTTTTTTTTTTTAGGCAATTGGGCTTAAGTGACTTGCCCAGGCTCACACAGCTAGCAAGTGTCAAGTGTTTGGTCTGAGGCCAGATTTGAACTCAGGTCCTCCTGACTTCCAGGCTGGTGCTGTCTCCGCTGTGCCATGTAGCTGCCCTGTTTGCTCCTTTCTTGGTACGCCACCCAGAGCATCTCTGCCCAGCAGCACCACTGCTGAGTATAGCTCCCCTCCTCACTCTACCCTGGATCTGGGAAGTGGAACTTGTCACGTCTCCATTGCATTCTTCCAGTGTGGGTCTGGGAGTGCTCCAGTATGTATGTGAGACCCCTTGTCCTAATGTATAGCCTTGCCTTGGGGGCTGGGGTGCTCCGTGAGCCTCATGCTCATGGCCCAACCCCATCTTCATAGTCTGAAGACCTTCCTGTCTACCAACATATGCCAAGGTAAGCTGGACAAAGGACTCACTGCCACTGTTCCCTCTCAGTCTGCCATCTTGGTTCTGCCAGGATCTCACATTCCAAGTCTGTTGATAAGCAAGCAACGTGCATTGGACATACAAGATAAATACCATGTAAGACTTCTTGCTGAAGATGTTATTTGAACTGAAACTTGAGGGAAGTTCAGAAGTAGAAGTGAGGCAGGAAGGCGTTCTAGGCACGGGGGACAGCCAGTGAAAATGCATGGGGTTAGGAGAGGAGTGTTGTGGAGAGGAGTAAATTTTAGGAAGACTAGAAATGTAGAAAGGGGCCAGACAGGATTTTCTATTTGATCCTGGAGGATTAAAATAGGGAGCCACTGGAGTTGGGGAGGGGGGAGGGAAGAGAAAGAGGGAGAGAGAGAGAGGGAGAGAGAGATGGGGAGGGAGAGAGAGAGAGAGGAGAAGAGGGAGGAAGAGAGAGAGATGGGGAGACAGAGGGAGGGAGGGAGAGAGAGAGAGAGAGAGAGGGAGAGAGATGGGGAGACAGAGGGAGGGAGGGAGAGAGAGAGAGAGAGAGAGGGAGAGAGATGGGAGGGAGAGAGGGAGGAGGGAGAGAGAGAGAGAGAGAGAGAGAGAGGAGAGAGAGAGAGAGAGAGAGAGAGAGAGAGAGAGAGAGAGAGAGAGGGAGGGAGAGGGAGAGAGAGAGAGAGATGGGGAGAGAGAGAGAGAGGGAGGGGAGAGAGAGAGAGAGAGGAGAGAGATGGGAGGGAGAGAGGGAGAGAGAGAGAAGGAGAGGGGGAGGGAGAGAGAGAGAGACGGAGAGGGAGGAAGAGAGAGAGATGGAGAGAGAGAGAGAGAGAGAGAGGGAGGGAGAGAGAAAGGGAGGGAGAGAGAGGGAGGGAGAGAGAGGGAGGGAGAGGGAGAGAGATGGGGAGGAGAGAGAGAGAGATGGAGAGAGGGAGGAAGAGAGAGAGATGGAGAGAGGGAGAAAGAGAGGGGGGAGAGAGAGAAAGGGAGGGAGAGAGAGAGAGAGAGAGAGAGAGAGAGAGAGAGAGAGAGAGATGGAGAGAGAGGGAGGAAGAGAGAGAGATGGAGAGAGAGAGAAAGGGAGGGGGAGAGAGAGAGAGGGGGACGGAGAGGGAGGAAAAGAGAGAGATGGAGAGAGAGAGAGAGAGGGAGGGAGAGAGAGTATACATGACATGGTCAGCCATATGACTCAGGAAGTCACTTTTGAATCCAGAGGCCCCTTGTCTGGTAAATTTATAAGGATTTATCAGCTACTAAGAAGCCAAAATAGCTGTCATTTATACAGGTTATTCAAAATTGACTTGCAGGGCCTCATTCAATCTTTGTATTGTTTCGTGTTGTTGTCTTTGTCTCCCCAGTGCTTAGACTAGTGCCTGGCACATGGTAAGCACTTAAGAGAGGCTTGTTGGTTGCTTTTAATCATTATTAAAATTATATCTAGGGGCAGCTAAGTGGCACAGTGGGTAGAGCACCAGCCCTGGATTCAGGAGGACCTGAGTTCAAATCTCGCCTCAGACACATAACACTTACTAGCTGTGTGACCCTGGACAAGTCATTTAACCCCATCGCCTATCCTTAAAAAAAAAAGTCAAGGGATGGTCCCTTTAATTAAAAAAAAAATCAAACTGGGAGGGGAAGACCCTTAGGGTCACTGGCCAAAAGACAAACAGTTACTATTTACCTTCACTCTGAGCCAGGAGAGCCCCCCCCAAAAAAAAACCCAAAACAAACCAAACATTAAGTGGTGCTTGGGCAGGGACCTTTTGTTGTCCAATCCATGAGATCTGGAGTGAATTGGGTTTAAGGTTTGGTCTTTGAGAAAGAAATCTAGCCAGTAAACCCCAAGTTAAGTAGGCAGCTTTCAGCCTTGCTAGAGGCAAACAAGGAACTAAAAGAGAGAGTGGACTGGTAAAAAGAGCCTTGTGCTTCAGGGCCAGCCAGGGGGCGCCGTGAATAGAGCACCGGCCAGGGAGCCAGGAGGACCCGAGTTCAAATGTGGCCTCAGACCAAACATTTGACACTAGCTGTGTAACCCTGGGCAAGTCACTTAACCCCAATTGCCAAAAAAATAAGTAAAAAATAAAAGAGCCTTGTACTTCAACAGCTTCTGGAAGCATCACTAGATTATAGTATAGCAGTTGATAGCCCGAGGAGTAGCCTGGATTTATCAAAGACAACTTGTGTTCAATATTTTCATTAAAAGCTAGGATGTTTCCAGGAGAAGTTTGAGGTCATTAGGAAGCTTTAGAATTTCCTCAAGATCTCTCCTCATCTCTGCCTCCTGGCTTCCTTCAAATCTCAGTTAAAAACCTACCTTTTACAGGAAGTCTTTCCTGACGGGCCTCAATTTTACTGCCTTCCCTCAGTTGATTATTTCCAGTTTATCCTGTCTATAGCTTAGTTGTACCTAGTTGTTGGCGTGTTGTCTCTGCCATTAGAATGTCAGCAACAAGCATTGCTTATCTGCTTGGTTTTTCCTTTGTGAACGGTTAGGCCTAACTTTTAAGTGGTTATGGATGGCTTCCAGGGGGCTCTGCAGTCTTCCAAGAATACTAACACTTTACTGATGTTGTGTGGCTGTGACACGTGGAACACAACCTCTGAAGAGCTCAAAATGACTTTCACATAGAAGGTAATGAAGAAGTGGATGATGGGTGTGAGCAGGCTATGACCAGTGAGGAACTTTGAAGAGTATGGGTGGTTGTCACTGGGGGTTGAAAAATTAAAATGGGCACGTGGCAAGGGGACAGCAAAGGATCACAGGTGGACACCCCAGGTACTCCACTGGTAACTTCGAAATGTTAGGAAAAAGAGAGGATGGGCTTGAACATGTTGGGTGGACCCCTGTGGTAAGTATATGGGGAAGATATGGACAAGAATGTATAGGATGGGCAGGCACGGATGGGCTGTGATACGCATTGTTGGAAGGACTGTCCGAATGGATGAGGAGAGATCCATGTGAATATCTGAGTAGATTGCTTTAAAAGTCAATAAATATGTTTTTTGAGAGACTTCTAACCAAAGTGGTTAAAATTAAAATGTCGGCATTTAAAGAGTAAATGCCCATTATGGGGCAAATTTGCTGATTGAAAATCCTTCTTCCCAAAAGATTAAATTATAGAATCTTAAATTATAAATTTAAATATAAATAAAGGTTGAATTATAGAATCTGAAGAAATGGAAGGGAAGAGACCTCAGAGGTCATCTAGTCCAACCTGTACCTGAGCAGAACCCCCATCCTGGTAACCCTGACAAGCAATCGTCACCATCAGCTTGACAATTCCCATGAACGGAGCGCTCACTGCCTCTCTCTCCCTCCCATACTTTTGGACATTTCTAATTGTTAGGAATTTTTCCCCCTCCTTCTGACTCATAATCTGCCTCTGAACAGCTTCATCCAATGACCCCTGGTTCTGCCCTCTGGGGTTGAGCAGACCAAGTTTAATCCCTTATCCATAGGACAGCCAATCAAATGTTTATAATCTCGTGAGTTGCTACTACAGGTGCACAGCATGGCCTAAATAAATGATTTTTAATTTTTTCCTGGTATCTTTATGAAATTGGTGTCCAAATGCCAAGAGTAAACAAAGATTGAAAATCAACACATGATAGGAGGGCGTTGATAATCCAATTTTGAGGTAGTTGTTTTTTTCCTATTCCCTTTTTCTTTTAGATAAATCTACATAAGTTTCAACTTGAAATTTAAATGCATTTATATTTCTATATGTACAAATATACCCTCAATCAAGTTAAAAAAGCATTTATTGAGTCTGTTCTGCACAGGCACTATGGTGAGTGTGCTGGAGATACAAAGATCAAGACCACAAAGTCCCTGCCCTCAGGAAGCTTATATTTCACTGAAATCCCCCACAAGTAATCATTGGAATTCAATTAAACAGAGAGGGTTCTTGTTATCAACAACTCCTTCCTGCTGAGTGGTAAGACCACCTGAGCTGGGAATGTGATTCTCTGGCTCTGGAACACTTGTGGGTTACATGAACAGAGCATGAGACTTTGATATAGGGAGCACATGCTCTGCTACATGTCTCTGGGCAAATCCCTTGACCCTGCTGGGTAACGGTTTCCTTATCTGTAAAATGAAGGGATTGGATTAGAAGATTTCCCAGGTCTTCCTTCCATCTGCAAAATGTAGCAGGGATAGAATGCTAAAGGAAAGGGCACAGGACTTGGAGTCAGTGAAATTGAGTTAAATTCTACCTGGGAACTTAACCGTGTGACCTGAAGTGACTTTTTCTGCCCCATTTTGGGGCAGAGGTTGGATCTTTGAGGTACCATCCCGTTCTAGAGCTCAGATTTAGAATTTAGAATAGAAGCAAAGAGAAGGGAGGAGGGGGAAGGGAACCAAGCTCTTATTAAGCACCTGCTATGTGCCAGGCACTTTATAAATATCTCATTTGATCCTAACAACCCTGTGAGTAGAAAGCACTAGATCTGAGAGGGCATGACCTGGGTGCCAGCATTATCTCTGCTGCTTAGTACCTCTGTGACCTTGGGCAAGTCACAACCTATCCATGCTTCACTTTCCTCATTTACAAAATGAGGTTTGAACTAGGTAGCCTCTGGGGTGCTTTCCAGCATTGTAGTCTTTGTTCCTATGAATTCTAGCTCATCTACTCCAGAGCTGGGTATGTGTCCTGGGCACTGGACCTTTCTGGGCCTCAGTTTCCTTAGCTGTAATATGTCGAGGCAGATAGAATGCTTGTTGAGTTTGGCAGCAGGGAGATGAGTTTGAACCCTGCCTAAGCCAACTAAATCTTTCTGGGCCTCAGTTTCCTCATTTGTAAAATGAAGAGGATGGACTGCATGGCCTCTAGGCTCCCTTCCAGCTCATTCAGTCAATCAATCACCAAGTATTTGTTAATGCCTGCCAGGAGCTCATCGTTGGGGATAAAAATACAGAGAATGAAAGAATCCCTATTGTCCAGGAGTTTCCTGTAGATCAGAGGTTCTTCACCTGGGACCGATGAATGCTTAAAAAAAAGTAGCTTGATAACTGTATTTGAATATAATTGATTTCCTTTGCAATCCTGTGTATTTTATTTTATTAATCTAAAAACACTCTTCTTAGATGATCAAACCATCTCCTGCATCCCGGGATTCCTTCAAGTCCCAGCAAGAAGCCTTCTCCCTGTGGATTGGCTGCAACTCACACAGGCTCATTCCCTCTCCGTATGTTATGGATATGTTGTATGCATGGATATGTGTATATATGTGTATGATGGATGCATGATGTATGCATGTACATGATGCATGTATATGATGTATGTGTATGATGTATGTGTCTGTGTATGATGTATCTGTGTATGATGGGTGTATATGTGTATGATGGATGTATGATGGATGTATGTGTATGATGGATGTATGTGTGTATGATGTATCTGTGTATGATGGATGTATCTGTGTATGATGTATGTATGTGTATGATGGATGCATGAGTATGATGGATGTATCTGTGTATGATGGATGCATGTGTGTATGATGTATATATGTGTATGATGTGTGTATAATGCATGTATGTGTATGATGGATGTATCTGTGTATGATGGATGTATGATGTATGCATGATGGATGTGTAGATGTATGTAATGTATATGATGTATGTATATGTGTATGATGGATGTATGTGTATGATGGATGTATATATGTGCATGATGTGTGTATGGTGTATGTATGTGTATGATGGATGTATGTGTGTATGATGTATCTGTGTATGATGGATGTATCTGTGTATGATGTATAATGTATCTGTGTATGATGTATGATGTATGTATGTGTATGATGGATGTATCTGTATGATGTATGTATGATGTATGTGTGGATGTATGTATATGTATATGATGTATGTATATGTGTATGATGTATGCATGTGTATGGTGGATGTATGTATGATGTAGATATGTGTATGATGGATGTATGTGTATGATGGATGTATCTGTGTATGATGTATATATGTGTATGATGTATGTATGATGTATGTATGATGTATGATGGATGTATGTGTGTATGATGTATGCATGTGTATGGTGGATGTATGTATGATGTAGATATGTGTATGATGGATGTATGATGGATGTATGTGTATGATGGATGTATCTGTGTATGATATATATGTGTATGATGTATGTCTGATGTATGTCTGATGTATGATGGATGTATCTGTGTATGATGTATATATGTGTATGATGTATGTATGATGTATGATGGATGCATGTGTGTATGATGTATCTGTGTATGATGGATGTATCTGTGTATGATGTATGTATGATGTAGATATGTGTATGATGGATGTATCTGTGTATGATATATGATGTATGTATGTGTATGATGGATGTATCTGTGTGATGTAGATATGTGTATGATGTATGTGTGGATGTATGTATGATGTAGATATGTGTATGATGTATGTATGATGTATGATGGATGTATCTGTGTATGATGTATGATGTATGTATGTGTGTATGATATATGATGTATGTATGTGTATGATGGATGTATCTGTGTGATGTAGATATGTGTATGATGTATGTGTGGATGTATGTATATGTATATGATGTATGTATATGTGTATGATGTATGCATGTGTATGGTGGATGTATGTATGATGTAGATATGTGTATGATGGATGTATGATGGATGTATGTGTATGATGGATGTATCTGTATTCACAGTATCTTCTTTTCAGATTGTCTCCCCCATTATAGACAACGCATCAAGTGCAGAGAGTGTCTTTTGCTTTCTTTGTGTTCTCAGCGCTATTATTCGTGGCTTTATTAGCACAGTGCTGGGCACGTAGCTGGTGCTTAATAAATGTTCATTGACTCTTTTCCCCTTTGTATCTTGAGCAGTTGGTGGAGTACCGGCACACAGTTGGTGCTTAATAATGTTCATTGACTTTTTTTTCCTTTGTGTCCCGGGTACTTAGTACAGTAGCCAGCACACAGTAGGCGCTTAAGAGCAAAGGGTCCCATGACACAAGCAAGGCTAACAAGTCTCGGCATTTAAGTTACTACGGACTCCCTTCCACCCTGAAGTGCGGGCTGGGGGAGGGATTCGGGAGACGCCTTGGGGGCGTGGCCCCGCAAGTCACTCACTGCCAAAGGGGTTAAGGCCACTGGGGGCGGTGCCAGGTCGAAGCCCCACAGCGCCACCCGCAGGCAGGACGCAGACGCGCACGCGGGGGGACCGAGCTGAAGCTAAGGGCGGGGAGAAACAAAGCCCCCGGCGGCGTGGGGAGAGGGGGTGTCCGCGCGCTGCCCTGGCAACGCGTGCCGGCCCCGGCCCCGGATTGGCTGCGGCGGCGGGCGGCGCGGTGTCTCCTGGGAGCGCGTTCCCGCCGCGGCGGCAGCGCCGGTTTGAACTTGGCGGCGACGGCGGCCCTGGCCTCAGCGGCGGGCTCCGTTCCGCCTCCCCTCCCCCGCCCCGGCCCCGGCGGCGCCGCCGCGGCCATGGACGCTGAGGAGGGCGCGCTGCCGCCGCCGCGCAGGCGAGGGGAGGCCCCCGGCGGCTCGAGCCCGGCGCCCGCCTCGCCGCTCTCCCTGCTGCAGAGCGACAGCGACGGCGCCGAGGAGCGGCAGCAGCGCCGGGGGCGGAGGCTGCACCGGCCCGAGCCCGCCAGCCGGGACCGGGGCGCGGCGAAGCCGCAGTCCGAGCCCAGTGGGTCGGAGGAGAGCGAGGAGGCCGAACGGAGGGTGGGGGCCGCGTCCTCGGAAGAAGGGGAGACCTTGGGGAGCGCCAGGTAAAGAACCCGCCCCCCGGCCCGGCCCGGCCCCCGGGAGCGGAGCGCACCTCGGAGGACGCTGAGGCTGGGCCGGGCGGGCCACGCTGGGCACCTCCCCCTCCTCCTGGTCACGCCCCCGCTAACCCGCCCTCAGCCCAGGCCGCTGGACCTGCTGAACCTCCCTCCCTCACTCCTTCTCTTCCTTTCTCCTTTCCTCCCTCCCTCTCTCCAGTCCTTCCTTCTTCCCTTTCCCCCTTCTTGCTTCCTTTCCCCCCTCCTTTCCTCCCTCTCTTCTTTCCTTCCTTCCTTTTCTCCCTTCCTCCCTCCCTCTCTTCCACCTCTGAGCCCTGATTTCCTTATCTTCTAATATTTGTATTTCCCCAGGAGATCTCTCTCTTCTCAGGGCCTCCTTTTACTCATCTGTCAAACCAGGGCATTGCATTAGATGACTTCTAAGGACCCTTTGCTGTTCTGAGTCTTTGATCTCGTCCATGTTTGTAAAGCACATTCAGCTTCAAAAACCTAGGCAGAAAGAGGGCTGGGTCGGAAGACCAGGATTCAAGTTCTGCTTCCAGTATGTACTGCCTGTGTGGACTGGACTTGCCACTTAGTTCAGGGCCTCAAGAAGACTCTTTTAAGATCATAACTTTCAAGGAATTGGAAGGGAAGGAGAGGGGTGTGAAGGAAGAGCCTGCTGATCTGCACGGGTAGAAGTTCCTTGCTGGGAACTCCCTTTACCAAGGAAATCACAGGACTAGTTTCCTTCTCCTTCCAGAAACTCCCTCACACAAAAAGAAATTGTAGAACCTCAGAAAAGTAACTCCTGGTATCTTTAGGCAATGAGAGTTTGTCTTTATTTCCATAGTGAACAGAGTAGAAGCTCAGTAAATGCTAGTAAAATTGAAATTGAATGCTACTGTTTTAAGGTGGTGCAAGGGAACTTGGCTTATTGGAGAAAAGACTAGCCTTAAGAGTCAAGAACACCTTGATTCATTCAGTTCTTGCTTCCACAGTGTACTAGCTGTTATCACCATAGGCAGCTGAGTTATGTAACTGGTAAGAGTTCCCAGGCAACACTTCCACAGTTGTGGAAAGCCAGATGATAAGCAGTGGTGGTATGCTGGTGGAGGAGGCAGTTTCTATAAACTGATGAAATTTCAGGTTTGGACTCCCCTCCCCCACCGGCAAATTGATTATTTATGAGGTAGATCTAGTGAATCACACTGTCCCTGTATTATAGAGACTGAGAAGTTAGCCAGTACATCCAGAGATTTCTAGGGAGGTAGCGTAGGAAGCAAAGAGCTTTGAATTTGGAGTCAGAAAACTAGAGTTTAAATTGAGCTTTGTCTTTCGCCCTGTGTGACCTTAGGCAAATCACTTAAACTCTAAGCCCTATTTCCCTCCACACCAAAATGAAGAGTTTGGACTGGGTGATCTTTTGATTTCCTGTCCAGCTTTTAATCCTTTAGGTATAGAATCCAGTTACTTTTCAATGTTGCTATCAAGTCATGTCATTTACCTACATATAATGTGGTAGAAGCAATAGTTTAGAGTCAGAAGGAACCTTAAAGAATGTCTTGTTTATCCATCATTTTGAACATGGGGAAACTAAGACCCAATGAAAGTTGAGTGTCTTCTCAGAGTCCAAAAGCTATTTTAGTAGGAGGAGTAGGACTGGAATCCAAATCTGTCTACCTAGTGTACTTTACTCTAAACCAGGTCTGCACAACTTGTATAAGGGGCCCAAGGGCACTCTACATTTTCACAGGCTGCCTGAAATGCTGTGGTGGGCCGAAGGTTGTGCAGGCCTGCTCTAGACTGTCTTCCTTTTGAAAGTCCTTGAGATACCGATATCTGTCAACATAAGAGCACGTATCATAATCTTCCTTTTCTGGAACTGCTCATTTGGTGCAAATCTGTCTTGGTGTGGGCCTATGGTATTATTATTATTATTAAAAGTTAATAGAGTCATAGAAGCTTAGAGTTGGAAGTGATCTTAGAGCGTGTGTGTGTGTGTGTGTGTGTGTGTGTGTGTGTGTGTGTGTGTTTTCTGCCTCTCAGTAGATGTTAGACATAGGTACAATATGATGGATTTTTTAGATGGAATTTTAGATCAGGAAAAGACCTTAATTCACCACTTTATAATGTAGTCCATTCTGTTTTTAGGCTACTTTAATCATTACAAAAAATTTCCCAACATTCAGCTTAAATCTGCCTCATTTCCAGGTGTGCTAGTTTTCCCCTGTGGGGACAAACAAAAGTCAAATCCTTCCATATGTTGTTTCTGTGATCAAGAACCCCCTACATTTTCAAGCTAAATATCTCCTGTTCCTTCTGTAAATCTTAGCTCTCTAATTTGTCAGTCTTTCTTGAAGTGTGCTATCTTGAACTGAATATGGTACTCTTCTTGTGCTCTGACCAGGACAGACAATAGTATAATACCTTCCTCATTCTTGACACTATATGTTAATGTTGCCTAAGATCTCATTAGCTTTTTTGGCTGCCACTTCACGCTCCTGAATCAGTTGTACTTTTGCAGTCCACTAACCCCCCAGGTATTTTCCACATCAACTATGGTCCAGTCATACCTTCTTCCTTACATACTTGCTCGATTAACTTTTTGAAACTAAGTGCCCAGCTTCGTGTACCCTATTAAATTTTTTATTAGACTCATTCAGTTCTGTCTTACCATGGTAGTTGTTTTTGTTTGTTTTGTTTTGTTTTGTTTGGGGTCCTGATCCATTTATCATCTATATTAATTATACCTACCCTTTGTGAGCTACCTACAGGTCTGGCAAACGTGCCATTCATGTCATCTTCTGAATCATTGAGAAACCAGTTGAGTACAACAGGGCCAAACAGAGGCCCACAGCACACTTGCTTTTTGGTTGACCTTAAACTGACTCCTTTCAAGTTGATATTTTCTATTAGTCACCATTCTGTCGGTTAATTGATCTACCAGTTCCAAATCTATCTGACCATGCTGTTAGAGATAGGCTACAATAGAAGGCAGGGGTAGTGGGCCAGACAATTCCTAAAGACAGTGGAGTCTAGTCTTAGCCATTCAAATTTAGGCTTCATTAGGCCTGCCCTCAGCAGCCAGGAGCTGAATTTGACCTAAAAGAAAATCACCACAATCAAGATTACACTGTACTTGGCAGTTACCGTGGTGATGGAAAGGAGAGCTTGGATGACTAGTCCAAAAGACATTCTCAGTGAAGACATCAGAAGACAGTTTGGAATGGAAATGCAGGAAATGAGACAAGATCTCTGTGTCCAGGTCTGATCTTCTCTCAAGCTCTGTGGTCTTCCTGCCAGGCATCTCCCCAATAAGTATCCTTTAAGGATCGCAAACTCAAACTCAACAAGCTTGAAAACTGCATCTGTCAGATTTGCTTTGTTCTCTTCTAAACTTTCCTGCTTCTATTCAGTGCATTACTGTTCTTCTGGTCACTCAGTTTCACAGTCTCATTGTCACATTGAACTCTTTCCTCATCTTTACCCATCATAACCAATCATTTGTCAGCTTTATTGATTCTTCCTTCACTAAAACTCTGTTCTTTACTTTTATCCATTCACGTGGCTATCTCCTTAGTTCATACCTTCATCACCTCACCTAGATTACTGTAATAGCCTGGTTGATGTCCTTTAATTTTCATTGTCTCCCTTCTCTGATACATCCTCTGTACAGCTGCCAAAGTAATCTTCCTAAAACACAAGTTCTGCCACGTCACTCCTCGTTCAAAAGCCTTCAATCCCCTACTTCCTCTAGGAGAAACTGTTAACGTGTGATGTTACTATTTAAAGCCCTTCACTGGCTGGCAGTACATCATCCTTGACACTTCATTCCAACCAAGCTGGCTGATTTGCAATTCCCTGATCTGCAAAGTCTTATACCTTCCACATTTCTTCATGCTTCCCCCACCCCCACCTCTACCTCTTAGAATATCCTTTGTTTCCTTCAAAGCTCAACTTCTGTTACTTTCTGTAAGAAGCCTTTTCTGATCTGCTGGTTAGTGCTTTCTCTTCAGTCCTCATGCTTCCATGTCATATCCTTCCAATAAAATAGAAGCTCTTTGAGGACAGAGAGTATATTTTATTTTGTGCACATAGCTCCTGTGCTTGTCATACTGCTTTGTGTGTAGGCAGTTAATAGTACTTGTTGGATTAAATAGTTGTTGTGAAACCAACTCCACTGATCCTTTTGTTTTGCCTCTCCAGTAAGACCCTGTGGTCCATCCTTCCATTTAGCTGAGATTTCCTTTTGTCTTCTGGTTTCATTTATTGTGAGGACAGTGATATTGAGATGGTTCATTTCTCCCAGTAGTATGTCAATTCATTAATCTTGGGATAGCGATCTCATATTCATAGTAACTAGATAGATGGTCTAAATATGGAATGAAACCTCATACCTTCTGCTCCCTTTTCTGCTACTCTAACACTGACATGGCAGAAATGGAAGGATATTATCTATGACTGAGGACCATGTATTTAGTGGGGGTTTTTTCCATGTGTTGCCAAGCCAAATAATTCATTACCTAGTGGCCAACCTGTTGGTGATTAGTTTTAGTTTAGTTATTAGCTTGGTTCTTTGAAGGCAGACACAGTCTGTCCCTAGAACCATACTCAAAGCCTTTTCAACATGGTAGAATCTGCCGTATGATATTTTGCTAGTGTAACCTTTGAGACCCCAGGCCTATCTCCATTCTAAGATTAGGCATTACAGTAGGATTTTTATGGAGAATTAAATGATAGCTAACATTTGTGTTATTTTAAGGTGGACTGTGTGATTTCCTCATAAGAGTCCTTTGAGGTAGATAAGATGGTAAAAAATATTGTCATCCCCATTTTATCAATAAGAATAAATGTGTTGAGCCTCAGAAGGATGGCTTGCCTGTGGTCATGCACCTTACTAAGTGTGAGAGCTGAAACTGAAACCCTGGTATTTTAACTCTGAAGTCTCTTGCCCTTTCCACTTTAACTTGAAGTAAAATTTTGGTTTCTGAAAGGAACTAAAAAAAAATTCTAGCTAGTTCCTATATGCCATGTGTAAATACAAAGATAGCTCAGTGATTAGTACTTAATGTCTTTTGATTTTATTGATGTGGTTTGTCCTTAGTTAAGCTAATCATAAGCTGTTAGGACACATGGTCTTTATGAATTGCTGTGGCTGAAAACATTCATTAACCTTGATGACTGGCCTTCTGGTGGTCATACTGGGGAAAATTTGAAGGTTTCATTTTTTATGAACTCCTTCAAAATGTAAGTCTCCTTTATTGAATATAATAAAATGTGTATTACATTTCACCTTTACTTTATAAATCAATTTGGCTGTTAGGTCAACAACTATTTATTAAACAATTTAGAGTGTCTTCTTTTTCAACAGAATTAAAGAAAGAGAAAATTTGGAAAAAGGACATCAGTGGCTTGTGTTAGAGGCTAGTCTGACACCATGGGAAGAGTGGTTTGTTTGCAAAGAAAAAGAACAACGTGCTCGTCTACAAAACAGAGCTTTGGAGGTAAAAGCGAGTTTGTTTTTTTTTAACGTAATAGCCATATGTGAGCTTGTGGATGTATTTCTCAGTTTCAGTGAAAATTACCATGAATCTCCTTAGTGTCCTGATAATAAATTAACAAGATAATTTTTGCATTTGGTTCCATCAGTGTTTAATGTTCTGTGAGCCTTGATGCTAAGTATTTGCTTTCATTCAGTTTTGAGGGATATTCATTGAGCACTAATCTCTTGTGCGAGGGGAAGAGGCAAAAGGTCAATAAAACATAACTCCTTTCCTAGAGCACATTAGAAAATGAGGCTTAGAAGGTTAAATGACTTTCCCAGGGCCACATAGCAAGTTTATTTTAAATCTGGGACCAGCATCAAGGTCTCTTGGCTCCTAAGTCCAATTCTGATCCTGCTGAATTAGTATGCTTCTTCCCAGAGATAAATGAGTCAGTCTTCATTTTTCTTATTGAACCTGTCTTATGTTTTCACTCCTTGCTTTAAGTTGTAGGCATTAAAAAAAGGCATACATCTGAGTAAAAAACTATGAAAGTCTAAATATTTGACCTTGACTGCTACTTTACAATCTGTCTGCAATATTGGGTTAAGAACTTCTTACCCAGCACAATTACCCACATGTATTTTCATACTTAATAATACCAAAGAATGGATCACATATTAGGCATTAGAACGTTCAAAAAAATGGAGTCACTCATTATTTTAATTCATATTTTTGCTCTCAAATTATTTAACTTTTCTGTGTGTTGATTTTTTCTCCCCCTCCAAACAGATAGCAAGAATGTTTCAGGAAATGTACTTGTGATGAAAAAGGAAGGATAATTGATAATTAGGCTTTTGATAGTTGGAAAAGTTGTTTTAGAGTGAAATGAGGGTAGATTAGTTCATATGTGAGGTAATGTCTTAGAGGGAGATCATCATTTCACTCTCCTATTCAGTAAACTCAAGTGGCTCCCTATTCTCTTCAGGATCAAATATAAAATCTTCCCTTTGTGTATTAAAGCCCTTCATAACCTGACCCTTTCCTGTCTTTCCAGATTCTTACATACTACCAAGCCAGTGATACTAGCCTCTTTTGCTATTTTTAGTACAAGACTCTCCTTCCTCTGACTCTGGACATTTTCATTGGCTGTCCCCTAGACCTGGAATTCTCTCCTTCCAACTCCTGACTTCCCTGTGTTCCTTCATATTTTAGCTAATATAATAATCCTACCTTCTGCAATAAGCTTTCCCTGATCCTCCTTAATGTCGGTGCCTTTCCCTCTAAGAATATCTTTAGTTTATTTGATAAATAACATGTTTGTACCTAGCAGTTTGCATTTTGCCTCCCCTATTAGACAGTGAGCTCCTTGAGGACAGAATCTGTCTTTTGCCTTTCCTTACATCCCCAATGCTTAGCATAGTATCTCGCACACATTAGGTGCTTAATAAATACTTGTTGAATGACTGCCTGATTTTAGGGATGGATCCGTGGGGGAGGAGTTGGTCTTTTATGTGGAATCTATGTTGCTAGGGTAAGACTCTATTGGTTGGGAACTTGGAATTATGGGTATTATTTTTTCCTAAGTAAATGATTCTCTAAGGAAGTGGTGTCAAACTCAGATAGAAACCAGGGCCACTGAACTGTTCATTAGGATCCCTGAGGGCACATATTGACTTAGAAAATCACGTGTTAACATTATTTATGTCTTATTGTATTTTTATTTATTTTGTTAAATATTTCCAAATCACACTTTAATCTGGTTCAGACCACACCTGGGGTGTGTTTCGGTCTGTGTGTTTGACACCTCTGCAGTAGGGAATTGAGAAATTGTGTCTCCCTCAGTCCAGGGTTTGTAATAGGAGAGGGTAGGAAACTATTTAAGAGCTGCATTCTTGAAGAGGAAAGAAAAATAATCAGTAAATGACTAAATTTTTAAGCTGTCCAAAATGGACCAGGCTCAGAGTTAATACAGTTAAGTTGTATGCCCTAAGGAATGACAAACTGATGAAATTCTGTTTGTAGGTTATCTCTCTGGACTGTTCACATTCTTTCTCTGGAAGAAGTGCTCAAACTTGCAGAGTCAAGTGACGACAAAGCAGTTAAATATGGATATGAAGTCAGTTTCATTTTATGCCCCAGTTACTATAATGTCGCTGAAAAACTTGTGGGAATTCTTTTCTTCTGCAAGAAAAATTCTCCCTGTGACCTAGGTCTGAAATCTCTTAACTATTCAGCTTCAGGGATACTTTAATTCCTATCCTTTTTAGCAAAAACTTAGAAGTCTTTCTTATTACCTCCCCCAATCGTAGTAGTTCTTTTGAATTATCTTGTTGGTAGTGTACTATGGTATTAAAATTTACATGTTGAAAAGTTGTCAGTAAAATACAGTTATAGTTGTATAGTTGAAATTTATGGTAAGAAACTAGCGTAATAGTACTACGCAGATATTGCATCTCTAAAAAGTTACTTAGGTTTTTTAAAAAAAATTAACTTTTTTTTAGTTGGCAAAAAAAGATTCTTTCCCTTCTATTCCCCTATTTGGAAAAAAAAGGAGGGGAGGGGAAGCAAAACACTTGTAACAATCATGCATAGTCAAGCAAGACAAATTCCCCCATTGGTTATATCCAATAAATATATTTCCCTTCTTGCATCCTGAGTTCTTCCCCTCTGTCAGGAGGTGAGTGGCATACTTCATCATCAGTCCTTTGGAGTCGTGGTTGGTCATTGTATTGATCAGAGATCTGAAATCTTTCCAACTTGTTTGTCTTCAGGATGTAGTTGTTATTTTATAAATCATTCTCCTGGTTCTTCTCATTTTACATATCCATCTTTTATACACCTCTTCCAGTTTTCTTTGAAGGCATCCTTTTTCATAATTTCTTATAACATAGTATATTTCATTATATTCATATATCAGCATTCCCTGGTTGATGGGTCCTGCCTTAATTTCCAGTTCTTTACCTCCACAAAAAGAGCTACTGTAAATATTTTTTTTGGATGGATGCTTTTCCTTTTTCTTTGATCTCTTTGAGCATAAGTCTAGTAATGGTATTGCTGGGTCAAAAGGTATGCTCAGTTTGGTGATTTTGGGGGTGTGGTGCCAAATTATTTTTAGAATGGATTCATAGTTCTGTCAACAGTGCATCAATTAGTACCTATTTCCTTAGTTTTTTTTTTTAATTAAAAATTTTAAATCCTAGCAATCACTTAGGGTAGTAGTACCATTTTTATTATATATAGTTATACATATAATTATATGTGGTTTTACATGTGATTTAAATATATTATTGGATATTCCCTTTTTGTTTTGAAAAACTAGGAACTAAGTCTACAACAAGAAAAAAGAAAAGAAGTGGAAGAGCGTGAAAAAAGAAAAAAATATGCGAAGGAAAAACACAAGGAGTGGCTTCACAAAAAGAATGAACAGGTAAGAATTAGGCATTGAGGGTCAGGCCAGGTCCCCTTGTTACTGTTTTCCTGGTTCTCTTCTTCCCATTCCTTAATCTCTCTCCTTTTTTGGGGGGGGGGTCTGTTTCTTCTTCCTTCTCCTGCCTTTTCAGCATTTCTTCTTCCTGCTCTTGCCTTTTCAGTGGAGGAATTCCCCAGGTCCTTGCCTTTGCCCTGTCCTCTTCCTCCTACACTCTCTTGGACAGTCTTGTGTGCTTGCCCAACTTCACAGTCACCTTTGGTGCAGATGACTCCCAGTCCTGTGCCTCTTCAGCCCTTCACCTTCAGTGACTCTGATGTTTCCACCTAGACATCTCACCAGCATCTCAAACTCTCAGCCTTAATGGGATTTCTGCTCCTTACCTGTGGGACTTTGGACAAGTCACTTAACCAATCTTTGGTCTTCAGTTTCCTCTTCTCTGCAGTGAGATGACCTCTAGGTGCCTTCCTACTTTAAATTTGTATCCTTTGAAATTACCATTTTTTCTCCAAATTTTTTCTTCCTGATTCTTTGTTTCTGTTGAATGGTATTGTCATTCCCTCAGTAAACTAAACTTGAGAACTTATCTTTCTCCTCCTCCCTTTCCCTTTCTTCTCCCTTCTAGCTCTTCTTTAGTCTTCTTTCCTTAACAATGTAATATCTCTTGGCATGTATTAACTTTGTTGTGTTCCTATGACTACCACCCAATTCAGGTCCTTATTACCTTTTTCCTGGGTGATAGTTTCCTAATCTATCCTGGATTTGTTGTTAGATTATTCTTGATAAAGCGTTTTTTTGATTGTGTCAGCTTGCTCAGAAGCCATCTATGAGATTCCTGTTGTTTGTGGGATAAAGTCTGAACTCCTTAGCCCCTCTTTTAAGGCTTTCCACTGTAGGGCCTCAGCTTACCTTTCTCATTTTATTTCCTAATGTACCTCTCTACAGCACTGCAGCTTGACCCTCCCCATTTCCGTTTTTTAGCCTGAACCAGCCTCTTGTAAGTGCCTATGCTTTTTATCATTCTTGTGGTGCTTATCACATACTGCCTTGGATGTTAGAGGTTTTTTTAAATGTTTCTTGTGTTCCCTTCTATAACAGGCTCCTTGAAAGCCACACCTGGCTTGCCTTGGCTTTCCTTGCTTGTTGGTAGTTGGTACTCAATAAATATTTGGTGAATGAGTCATTTGTGATTCATTTGTGATCCATTCACTTGGTGGATGACAGTGTAAAATGAAAAATGGTCATTTTCATAGCAGTTTTGAGTACACCATGTTTTCCATTCTAATTTTATTCACTTAAAGGGGTAGTGCTTTCAGTACTAATTTTTATATTAAGTATAATCATGATTGTGCTTTTTCATAGTTACAGTAAAACCCCATCAGTTTATACTAATGAGGGGCTTCTGAATTTCAGCAAAATGTTTTGATTTTTCTCAGTTATACTTTGTGTAACCAGTTACAGAGTCTCCCTGGTAGTAAGGTATAGTGACGGGGGCCTAGGACCACAAGTCTGGGAATCTGGGTCTAATCCAGGGCCTGACATGAACTATGTGACCTTGAACATGTCACTTAACAAGCTCTCTAAGCTTCAGTTTCCTTAACTGTAAAATAATGGGAATTGGGCAGGTTTCTCACTAAGATTGTTGCCATCAGTGAAATCCTGTGAGTCTTATCTTCTCCCACAAAATTCTACTCCAGACACTGGGCCAAGACAGGGCCCCTCTCCCCATTCTTGGTGTTGTTATCTTCTTATATGAAGGCCATCTCTCTGTCTCTCTCCTTGACTTTAGCACTTCACGTACAGCATTTTTTTCTCACTTCATCCCTTGCCATTAATCTTGGGTATGACAATCCCTTTAACCCCCTGAACATATAGAGCAGGCCTGGCCCACCAGAGGATTTCTTCTACATACAAAGGATGTTTTCCTCTACAGTTTTTGCAGGCCTTTCAAAATCCTTTGGCATGCTGCAAGCGACCCAAGGGCTGCAGGTTATGCAGGCCTGATATAGAGCATCCTATTCCAGAAACACCTTCCACCATACTTCAGCCAGCCCAATCCTGGTGTGATTGCCACCTCTCCAATCCCTGTCTCTGGCTGCAGCCTCTTCTCTTTCTTCTCTGACTCCTTCACTTCCACCAGAGCTGCCTTTGGCCCTCATTGTGTCCTTTTGTGCCTTCACCCCTCATTCTCTCAGTCTGTTTCTTCCACTCTGGTTTCACTTGTCTTCATATCCAGCCTTGATTGACCTAATCGTCATCCCCCTGGAATCCCTCATTTTCCTGACTGTCCACTATTCTACCTATAATTGTCAACTCTTTATTCTTGCTCCTGGACTGCTCAGGCTCACTGGAGAAAGTTACAAAATGGAGTCCATGCTGCTGCGTTATGTTAATGGTGTCTCTCCTCTGAAGGTGGTTAAGTACTTAACACATTCCCTCGATGATGGGGTGGGAGAATGACTCTCTCCCAGTCCATAAAGGCTTCCCGTAAGTGGCTTCCAAATTATGTTACTAATTTTGTCCATTTAAAGTCTGTGTGCCTCAGCTTCCTTCTCTGTGGAGTTTTATGATGTTAATCCTCTCTACGAGTAGCCAGTCCATCACTGTTTTTCATGTAATTCTCAACATTTTCCCTCTTATTTTCATACCACCTTCTTAAAGATCAGTTAAAAATGACATGATGAGTTTGTTATTTTTAGTCTTTGCATTCTAAAGCTAAATAGAAATGTTTTTGTACCACTTTGTTTTGAACTCTGCACCTCTGTTCTACTTATACAGATGCATAATTGAGAGTTAACGTAAAAGGTCATTTTCTGTTATGAGAAATACTCATATATATGTATATAATATAACAAATATAACAAAACAAATATAATAATATGAGATGTATATGAGAAATACTTATTAAAATCTGAGGGCATTTTCCATAGCCCTTTTAGATGTTCATTTCAGTTAAAGAGAGTGTTAAATCTGTGCTGTAGCTCTTTGCCATCTGTGATAAACTTTTTTCTTCCACAATAACAAACAAATTTGAGTAACACACATAATTTGACCATGTCCCTAATTATTATTGAGCTAGTGCCTGCTTCTCTGTAACTTCCTCCTTCTTGTCCTCCCTTTCCTCTCTGGGACCAAGCGAAATAGCTTTCATATGATAGACTTTCAGGTAGCTGAAGACAGTTCTCATATCCCACTTCCCCCACCCCCATCCTTAGCCCCTGGCTAGCTAGCTGTGTGACCCAAGGAGGTGTGAACATGACAAAGGCTTTTGGTTCATGCATTTTTGAAATTCATATTTATAAACTACATTGTGCTATGCCATTCTTTTCCTACTAAAAGCCTCTTATCTTATCTTCTAATTCCATGAAGCTAATTTTACCACACTAATCAATTAAACAAGGTTGCTGGATTTCTAAGAATGCAATATAATGGTATGAGGTGATATATTTACTGTTTAATTGGTGGCATTAAACCTAACCTTGTTATGTGAAATGTGACTGTTCTCTTTTGGATGGAAATTGCAGTTGTAATTTAATTAGGAGGATACTACAGCCTTTGGACGTACACATCCTGGGAGAGCAAATTGCCCATCTCTTTATTTTAGAGATTAAGCATACGCTCAGGAAAGAGGATGTCTGTTCCTGAGCACACATAATCCCTACGGTACCATCAGTCATTTAGGGAGGTCAGGCTGGCATTGGATAAAAGTGCATCTTATTTGGAGTCAGAGGACCTAGATTCAAATGCTGGTCTGTTGTTTACTCTTTGTATGACTCTGGGTAAATCATGTGACTTATTTCAGTCACAGTTTCCTCATCTGTAAAGTGAAGGGTTTAGACCAGAAGATCTTTAAGGTCCCTTTCAGCTCTGGATGTAGGAACCTCTGATTTATTTATTTCCTCCCTTCTTAAAGCCCATTAAATTTCTTCTGATTTCCAGCCTAGGCTATTTTAACATTCATTTACGAAAGTGGGCCCCCTGGTTCTTTTCTTCTTGTCTGGAATCTCATTTTTTCCTCTTTCCCTGTTTACATTCACCATGTGTGGTCCTCAGCTGCCTTACCCTGTGTTCATATTTTAGACATATCAAGGGTGGTTTCTTTCTTCAGGTCATTTTCACTTTGGTCTAACAAACCGACAAGTGGTGTTCATGATATCCTTTTCACTGGCCTATTTTTTGATATGTGACTCTAAAAAGAAATGACTTACCTCATCTGGCTGTGTTTCTTTCTCTGCAGTCTTACTAATTTAAGTTTTTCTTTTTTTTTGAGGGACATTTTTTTTATTGCCCATAATTCTTGTTTTGTATTCAAAGAGAATTATTTTTAAATATTTTTAAATGAAAGCCATGCCACAATTCCCACAACATGGGATTGATTATTTCATGTGCAGCAGGGTTGGTATGGCAATGTATGTTTGTAGAGTTATTATAATAAAGGCAGCCTATCTAGTTAACAATAACAATAAAGAATTAAATCATTATTGTTATTTCCACTATGATTCTTCTTGCTTTGGGGTAGACTTTTGTTTGCCTAACCAAAAGGAGATATGTAGAAGCTAAAAGGAGTGTTGTGAAGAGTGGGCAGTTACTATCCTAGAAAGGCAAGGTGTAAAGGGGTGCGTGGATGGATAATTGGGTCATATACATTGCTAAGGTTGTCTTCTCTCAGCTCCCTCCTTTTAGAGGAATATCTGCAGAAATTAAGAGGAAGAAGGGAAAGAAAGGATCAGGAAGAGCAAGAACAGGGTTTAGTAAACCTTCACTTACGTGTTCTCAGGACCAGGATCTGCAGAAGAGTGAAAGTCATCTCATCTGGCTCCCAAATTACTAGGTGCTTTTAAGGGACCTGTCCCATATTTGCAATTCTGACTCAATAACAGGCTGCAAAACTGCAGGCAAAGTAGGTGTTTCTGGATAAAAGCTACCATTGACATGAGCATTACAGTATTTATCAAAACACAGATAATTCTTAAACCCAATTAGTCAATATTTAAGACATGATTTTTCAGCAAGAAAAAACTTGTAGTTTTAATCTTAAGTAACAGTGTTTGTGGGGTAGTTTGCTTCCCTGGCAACCACTTTCAGATCTGGTGTAGTGGAAAGAACATTAGATTAAGCTGAGCTGGGTGCCAGGCCCAGCTGAGCTTGTTACCAGTTTATGACTTTGAGCCAATCACAGAGCACTTTCTTAGTCTTGCTTTCCTCGTCTGTAAAGTTGCCTTGTCTGTTTCGTATACATGGTGTGAGAAACTTCAATGAGATTTGTGTAAGGTACTTTGTAACAGTAAAATATGATATAAGTATGGATTATCCTTGCTATTAGGAAGTTTTCTATAAATAAAATCAAAAGGGAAAGCATTCTTTATGTAGTATGATCAGAAGTCTGTAACAGCCAATTGGAAAACAGCATCTCTGTATTGTTACTTTTTCCTCACCTAACAACACAGTGTGAGCCTCTTCATTCCTTTAACCCATATGAAGAGAAGCTCACACTTTACATTTTATATTTGTAGGTTTAAACATTAAGTGTTTAGGTTTATAATTCAGGAATCCTCTTTTTCTCTCAGTTTCTTTCCATTGTTTTTCTAAACTTTTTCTCTGCCTTAAATACTGTAAACATTCATTGCCTTCTTTTATTCCTATTGCCCTCCAAACCTTGCTTTCTTCTTTGTTATTTATAAGTTATCAATGTCTTCCTTGATGATTCTGCCTGATAGAGTATTCTCTTGGGCTATATCAGAGTTCAGGGAGAGTTATCCCTGTAAAGTGCAAGGCAGGTCAGGCACTCTGAGGATGTTTGATCTCCCAGTACTTCTTAACTCTCTGCACTAGTTTTTCCCTCTTGTTTTTGTTTTTTGGTGAGGCATTCAGGGTTAAGTGACTTGCCCAGGGTCACACAGCTAGTAAGTGTCATGTGTCTGAGGCCAGATTTGAGCTCAGGTCCTCCTGACTCCAAGGCTGGAGCTCTATCCACTGTGCCACCTAGCTGCCCCCCACCCTCTTGTTTGGAAATGTTATTAAAACATCAATTCTCTAGTGCTTTCTATAAAAGTAGTTTCTAGTCTTTATGCCTTCTTTTGTCCCAGTGAAGAATTCCTATTCCTTTTCCATATTTACTTTGGACAATTTTTCCTTACTCCACTTATACAGGGAAAATTTTGAGTTGATATAAATAAGATTTATGTCTTATTTATATCAATAAATTGTTCATATATTTGTATTTGCAGTTTTCAGTTTACAAATCAGTTGCATTATATTTGATTTGATTTTCAGTTCTGAATTCTCCTCCTCCCACTTCCCCCTTACCCATATATTGAAGCAAGAAAAACAACCATTACAAACATGTATGGTCAAGCAAAATAAATTCCCGGATTAGCCATATTCTCTTCCCCCTGCCCGCCACACACACACTGATGCTGTGATCTGTGCTCTGAGCCTCTCTAGAAGTAGGGTAGATGTTTGATCACAAGTTCTGGAATTGTGGTTGGCTATTTTGTTGGTCACAGTTCCCAAATCTTTTAAGAGCTGTTTGTTTTATAGTGTTATTATATAAATTGTTCTCCTGGTTTTGCTCACTTCACTTTGTATCAGTTCATACAAGCCTTTCCAGGATTCTCTAAAACCATCAAATCAGTTGTGTTGCACTAAAGGTTTATAAGGATTTAACAGCATTCTCAAAGAACAGATGTGATAAAATGGTGGTCAAGGTCTCAAGCTTGTTTACTACTATCTGTTTTAGAACTGTCAGGGGAGAGGTTAGTTTTAGTGACCCTTGGGGTGGTCTCTTCCAACTCTGTAATTCTTTGATTCTTTAACAGAACTACTGTGTTAGTGGCCTGCTGCTGTCTGGCTGGAAGTATTTCTCCCCCCACTCCCCTAAAGTTGTAGTAGGCACAGGGTGGAGCCAAGATGGCAGAGTGAAAGCAGTGACTTGCTTGAGCTCTCCCCCAAACCCCTCCAAATACTCATAAAAAATGGCTCTAAACAAATTCTGAAGCAGCAGAATCCACAAAAAGACAGAGTGAAACAAATTTCCAGCCCAAGACAACCTGGATGATTGATCAGAAAGGTGTATCGCGCCGGGCTGGGAGCGCAGCGTGGGCGCACAGGCCGCAGCAAACCTGGAGCAGGCCTCAGAGGACTGAATCACGGGCAGCTGTGGAGGTTTCCAGACTCCTCAATCCACGAATGCCAAAGACAACTTAGAAGGTCAGTGGGAAAAGTCTGTTTCTGTGGTGTCAGAGAGGAAGGCGGGCTCAGCTCCATTCCCCAAGAGCCTGGCCCGGGGGGGGGCAGCTGCTTCCCGAGCTTCCGGCCCACAGACTGAGGGGGAATCCAGTGGCTGATCAGAGAGGGATTGCAGGGATCTCTTTGCCAGTGCTGAGGCAGGAATCTCTTGCTTTGCCCATGTTTGGATCTGGGTCACAGTTCTGGGTGGCAGTGCTGGGGTGAGGAGGAACTCTGGCCTGGTGGAGCTTGTAGTGGCTGTGGAGAGGAACCCCTCCTCACAGTTACAGGACAGAAAGGAATACTTGTGGTCACAGGCCAGGAAAGGAGTAAACACCTCACCCCTTATCATACCACCTTGGAAGAACTGAAAATTTACAGGTCCCTACAAGTATCTCTGAAAACCCCTGAAGCTTGGGACAGTACACTCTCCACATTGGAAGCAGACTCTTACCTTAACAAGGAGTTTAAAACTCAAGTAATTGGCTGGGATCATGAGCAAGCAGCGCAAAAAGAGTCAGACTATATTATCTTACTTTGGTGAAAAAGAAGATCAAAATATACAACCAGAAGACAACAAAGTCAAAGCTCCTACATCCAAAGCCTCCAAGAAAAATATGAATCAGTCCCAGGCCTTGGAAGAGCTCAAAAGGGATTTTGAGAAGCAAGTAAGGGAAGTAGAGGAAAAACTGGGAAGAGAAATGAGAGTGATGCAAGAAAATCATGAAAAACAAGTCAACAGCTTGCTAAAGGAGACCCAAAAAAATACTGAAGAAAATAACACCTTAAAAAACAGCCTAACCCAAATGGCAAAAGAGGTCCAAAAAGCCAATGAGGAGAAAAATGCCCTAAAAAGAAAAATTGGCCAAATGGAAAAGGAAGTCCAAAAGATTACTGAAGAAAATACTTCCTTAAAAATTAGAATAGAGCAATTGGAAGACAGTGACTTTATGAGAAATCAAGACACTGTAAAACAAATCCAAAAGAATGAAAAATTAGAAAACAATGTGAAATATCTCATTGGAAAAAAACTGACCTGGAAAATAGATCCAGGAGAGAGAATTTAAAAATTATTGGACTATCTGAAAGCCATGATCAAAAAAAGAGCCTAGACATCATCTTTCAAGAAATTATCAAGGAAAACTGCCCTGATATATAGAACCAGAGGGCAAAATAGAAATTGAAAGAATCCACAGATCTCCTCCTGAAAGAGATCCCCAAAGGAAAACTCCTAGGAATATTGTAGCCAAATTCCAGAGTTCCCAGGTCAAGGAGAAAATATTACAAGCTGCCAGAAGGAAACAATTCAAGTACTGTGGAAACACAATCAGGATAACACAAGATTTAGCAGCTTCTACATTAAAGGACTGTAGGGCATGGAATATAATATTCCGGAGGGCAAAGGAGATAGGATTACAACCAAGAATCACCTACCCAGCAAAACTGAGTATAATCCTTGAGGGGAAAAAATGGTTATTCAGTGCAATAGAGGACTTTCAAGCATTCCTGATGAAAAGACCAGAGCTGAATAGAAAATTTGACTTTCAAATACAGGACTCAGTGGAACATGAAGAGGTAAACAGGAAAGAGAAATCATAAGAGACTTATTAAGATTGAACTGTTTACATTCCTGCATGGAAAGATGGTATTTATAACTCATGAGACCTTTGTCAATATTAGGGTAGTTGGAGGAAAAAAATTATATGTATGTATATATATAGATAGAGGGGACGGGGTGAGTTGAAGATTAAGGGGTCTTATCTGGAGAATAAAATTAAGGGATGAGGGAGGATTATATCTGGAGAAGAAGAAAGGGAGAGGTAGAATGGGGTAAATTATCTCACAAAAAAAAACCCAGAAAAGAAAAGACTCTTACAGTGGAGGGGAAAAGGGGGAAGGTAAGAGGGAATAAGTGAATCTTATTCTCATAGGATTTGGCTTAAGGAGGGAATAATATACACATTTGATTGGGTATGGAAATCTGTCTTACTCTACAGGAAAATAGGGGGAGAAGGGGACGAGAGAGCAGGGGGTGATAGAGAGGAGGGCAGATTGGGAAAGGGTGTAATCAGAAGTAAATACTTCTGAGGAGGGACAGGGTCAAAAGAAAGAATAGAATAAATGGGAGGGCAGGATAGGATTAAGGGAAATAGAGTTAGTTTTTCACAACATGTCTATTATGGAAGTGTTTTGCATAACTGCACATGTACAACCTATATTGAGTTGCTTGCCTTTTCAATGAGGGTAGGTGGGGAGGGAGGAAGAAAGAAAATCTGAAACCTAAAGTTTTAAAAACACATGTTTTAAAGAAAAATGTTTTCACATGCAACTTGGGAAATAAGAAATACAGGAAATGGGTTACAGAAGTCTATCCTGCTCTACAGGAAAGTAGAAGAGGAAGGGGATAAGAGAAGGGGGGGAGAGATAGAAGAGAAGGCAGACCAGGGGAAGGGGTATTCAGAATGCATGCCATCTTGGGGTGGGGGGAGGGGTGAGAAATTTGGAATTCAAAAGCTTGTGGAAGTGAATATTGAAAACTAAAAATAAATAAATTTATATTATAAAAAAATTAAAAAAAGTTGTAGTAGGCACAGCTACTGATTAACTTTCTTGCAGAAGGTAAAGCCTGTAGATTGTTTCTCTGTTTTCCTACTGTTGAGGTCTTGAAAGGGCTTTCTTCCCTCTGTTTCCACTTTTCGTAGAGTAGTGCTTGGCCATTTTGTATGTTTGGAACATTACTAAGTGGGATTTTTTTATTATTTGGGGAGATAAAAATATGTATTTTTTCAGATTTTCAAGGAAGTAATTGAATTTAGCCCATCTTTCTTCTGCTACATAGAGGTTGGCATTCTGTGGTTGATATGACACTACCTACGTTTTCCAGCTTTTGAAAATTGTTCTCTAAGCCTTTGTTCATGTGAAAACTTTTGTAGGTGAATTAGATTTATCTTATCAAATATAAAGGAAACATTTCATTCCATTATGTGAAAACCTTTTAAATGTTTTTTTTTTCCCCATCAAAAAATTAAAGGTATATAAGAAATGAACTTATAGAAATTTGGGTTGACTTTAGCTTACCTTGAAATGGTGGTAGCAAATATGTGGTAGCAAAATCACGTATTTGAAAGTACTTGGATACTAAGTAGAAAGTGAATTCAGTTGATATAGAATAGTAATTTTTATATCACTTTGTATAATTTTTGCTTAGGTATATGTTGAAATACATTCTTTCCCCGCCCCCTCATTAGAATGTGTACGCTCAAGGTCAGAGATAGGTTTTATTTGGTTGGTTTTTTTTAATCCCTGGGGCCTTGCACATTAGGTGGTTAATAGATATTTGTTGAATTGATGTATAGGTGTTAATATGTACAAACTCCATTATGAAAGGAACATACATGTGCATAAGTCCTTTTTGGAGTAAATAATCTTGTCTTTTTTAAGGAATCCAATTTAATCAAATTTTATCATTTGAAATTGTTAGTTTTCCACTTATTTTTAGAGGTGTACAGGATTGAATATTAGATGTCTCTTGGTTATAACAAGAACATCCAGAATCAGGTGTGTTGTTAATTACATTTGAAGGATTTTCTTGTGCTTCTTATTTTTAAAGGAAAGAAAAGAAAGGGAATGGAAGCTTAATAAAGAAATGGAAGAAAAAGCCGCAAAGGACCTAGAGAAAGAACATTTGCAAGAAAAAGCTAAAGAAAAATATAAAGAATGGTTAAGGAAAAAATTGGCAGAAGAACATGAGAAGAAAAAAAAGGAAAAGGTGTGGATCCAAAGTGGTGCAGACGGGTGTATCATGAAACCCAGACCCGAATCGTGGTTTTGCTGTAAACACACAATAATTGTGTGAGCTTTTAACATTCTGGGCCTCAGATTCCCTCATCTTTCAAACAGCTAGGTGATGTCTAAATGTTAACATTGTGATTTTTTTGACCATTCTGATTCAGTGATTATAACTAAGCACTCATCTCTTGGTATCCTTGTGAGTTTGATTTATTTGGAAGAAGATATTCAGACGTTAGGTAGTTTGCGTGAGATGAGTTATTCTTTGATGTTCATTATCTTTGAGTCCTATATTTAAGACATAGAAAACATTCTGCTTTTGAGGACCATTATGCTGCCTGGCATTTTGTGTTTGTTGAGTGTGAAGTTTTGTTAGGTTTAAATCAAATTATTTTAGGTTATTTTGGAACATTTTGTGGTATTATGTTATGGAGTTGTGTCATTATAATGGTCAAAGCAGATATTTTTTAAAAAGTAAATAGCAGTTTCCCTCTTGGGCTTGCTGACTTAAGTGTTACTGAGGAAAGACCCTTTCACTGTGTCCTAGGTGAGAGTGAATTTCACAGAAATCACCCTCAAATGAGTTATTGTTTATAGCTAATGAATGATTGAAATAGATTGCTAATAGTCTCTTAGGTGGAATGACCAAATCTCACATAAATTTGAATACTCTACTCTAAGAGGTCTTTGATTTCATCATTTTAAGGAAAAAGAAAAGCAGCGGCTTGCTGAACAACAGGAAAAAAAAGAAATCTCCGAAAAGAAGTTTAAGGAATGGCTGCAGAATGTGAAAAACAAACCTCGTCTCATTCCAAAGAGCTATGGTTATGCCAATGGGAAACTGACAGGTTAGTTCTTGTTCTCTGTGACCTAAATAAAGGCAAGTGAGCTCATGGTTAGGAGAGGAAGTTTCATGTTGTTTGTTTCCTCTTGAAAAAAATAGGAGCTTATGAAAAACAAACTTTTTATCTAAAATTACAATTTCAGCAAGCTAGCTATAAGATCTATATGCAATTACAAACTTACTGTTTTTCTGAATCAGAATTGGATTTCTTTTTAAAAGCATGTGTGAATTTTAAAGCAGTTGTAGAAGTATGCTTTTAAATCAGTGAGAATGTTTGATGATAAAAACATAATATAAAATTTGACATTACTTCCAGTTGGCCCATGAAGAGTTATTCTGCAGAGGTTTCATGTTTGCTACTCTTCTTACCCCTATCTAAATCAGAGCTACAGATTTCTTCGGGAGATTATTCTTGTAACTCCAAACACCAGACAGCCCATGAACCAGACAGAAAACCAGTTGCTCTTTATGCTTGGTCTGATTATAGATGGTGGGGGCATAGTTTCTTTGTGCTTTCTGTTGGAAGCTCATAACTTGCTGACAGCTGCCTTCACTTGTCTAAGTGATTTATTAAAAATACTCCCATTCTGTTGTGTTCACACAATAGAACATATTCCAGACTTTGTTTTGACCACCCTGGTGAAGTGTGTGTTGAAATATCTTCACTCTTGATGGGGACTGCCATTATGTGACTGACACATTCCTGCTGTCAGGGCGTAGGCCTCTCATGCATGGCACAGAGGTCATCAGTTACAGATACTGAACTGAGTTTACTTGTTTGGTTTCTACTTGTTTGAAGAAGGGTAATAATTAAGCAACACCAGTATAATCAGAGGAGTTAATGTTAGAGACAAAGCTTTGACTAGGTATCCCCTTACCAATCAGGACTTAATCATTAAATTAGTTAAATTGCTGGGTGGCTTTTCAAATGGATTTTTTCTTTTTAAGAAAATTTCTATCCATAGCTTTTTTAAAAAATATCACCTAGTTTTTTTTCTGTAAGAAATATTTATGTAACAATACTGTCATAATCATAGTAGCTGAAAGATAGTACATTAATTTAATGCTTTAATAAAAAAGCACTTTATATACATTATCTCATTTGATCCTTATAAAAACCCAGTACAACCCAGAGGTAGGTACCATAGGTACTATTATTATTCTCATTTTATATATTGGGATTTTGACACTTAGAGACTTTCAGGTGACGACAAGGTGAGCATCAGAAATAGAATTCAGCCAAGTTCCCCTGAACTCTCTGACCTGTATTCTTTCCGTCATGCTCCACTGTCTCTGCTCTAGCAATCTTAAGCTGCTCTGTGGTGGTCTTTGTATCCAAATCATGGTCAACTTTTTAAAAACATATTTTGAGTGAAATACATGAAAGGAGGGTGATTTTGGGCTTTGCATGGTATTTGCCATCTGGCCTTTTTTTTTACAGTTTTGTATTTTAGCTCTTAGGAGCCATAGTTTTATTTAATTGCATTCATTCATTGCAATAGGAACTATTGATAACTAATTATGTATTAAAATTATGGTAATGGAGTTAATCCTTGCTAATTTGAATGACACCAGTGTAGGCTTTAAGTAAATTTAGACAGTGTATATGATTTGTATTGAGTTAAATGGTCTGCATTATTTCTTTGTAAATTTTCAGGGCCTTACTTGTGAGACCTTGAGGCTAAAATCAGTAACATTTTCAAAGAAGAAAGTCAAGATAATGAAGGCTCTTTTCAACTTTAACCTTGCCAGTTTGGTTTTTAACTAACTCAATTCATATGATGTCTTGGTAGTAATATTTATTGGTTAAGCTCTAGGATGTCACATTCACTTAGCCCAGTGCATGGCACGTAGCAGGCACTTACTAATTGCTTTGTGACTGACTGTATTTGGACTGACTGACTGTCTTTGGAAAGCTGCATTATGTTCACATTCATACTTTTCCTAAATCAGACTGGTTTACGGTAAGCTATCCCCAGTTATTCCAAATCAGTGAGGCTTTACTTCTGTTGTGAGGTGCTAATTTTTAATTGTTTTTCCATCTGGTTCCTGTATACATTGGAAATGATTTACTATCTTTCTTGGGTTTTTAAACAATGAGAGCTTTTGGAGAGTAATCAGTCCATTTTTCATTCTTAGGTTACTACAGTGGAATTGCCTGCTCACAGCCAAGCTTTTGTAATCCAATCCCATGGAAGCCCATTTACATTCCTCCACCTAAGGAGTCGAAGACTGCTATAACTGTGAAGAAGAGCAAAAGACCTGTGTCCATTCCGCCTTACAGGTCCTCCTCTTTGGTCTTTCATAAAAACAAGGGCAATCTTTGCCTTGGAACTCTGTGCAGAATACAAAGATAGTATATGTACCAGATAGCCTAAATGCTAAAATACTCTCTTTAAAAAAAAACAAACTAGAACTATTTTTGTTACTCGGTATTAGCTTAATATTTTGTGTGATGATTTATCATTTTTATAATTGTTGGTAGGAATCTGCAAGTTAATTAAGGGAGACGTTTGCACTTTTTTATTTTTATAAATGTTTCAAAGTTGTGTGTTTGTAAAAATTCGCATGTATGCAATTAAAAAATATGTTTGTATTTAACTTGTTTTTGTAGAACTGTTTTGTAACACCAATAAAATCAAAGGATTGTTCTTGTGTTCTTCCACAATGCATGTTCTTAGGATTATGTGTAGCAATGTAATTAGAATAAATCTTGTAATAAATCTACTTATTCCAGATAACCCTTAGAAGAATCTTTATAGGATGGCATTTTATGAGAATCAGAAACTAGAGTTGTTGGTGTTTTTACTATTTCCTGCAAAAATTTTGTTTGAAAAAACAAACTACCAACCAGCGTTTACGGTTGTCCTGAAAACCAGAGAGATGAGGCTTCTGAGTTTTGTGAACTCACAGTACTGAGGACAGAGTTATTAAGCTTTCGATATCAGGGAGGACTTTAGAAAAAATGGTCAGTTGATGGTAATGTGTATTTAAACTTGGCTGAAATGATGTTTGTCTCTTAAGATGATATTGTTTTAAAAATCTACTCCCCCAAAAGCTGTGTCCCAGAATCATGCATTTTTACAGTTTAAAGTAAATTTTGCTAAGTCTGATATCACTGATCTTATTGATAAATAAATTGAGACCAACGATAGTATCAAAGGATTATTTTTAAAAAAACAACATAGTTTTATTAAAATATACAACTTTTAATCATTGTCTGATATTTTTTTCTTTTAGAAGAAGGGCATGGAATGAAAATCTGTTGTGGCAATTTAAAAATCAATAAGTTCTTGTCAAAGTGATACTTGCTTAGAGAATTGTTTCACAGCCCTGCTCGTGTCACATGAGCCCAAACTGGTAATTTATCTTCCCCAGGCGAGGCTATTGGTCCCAAGGAGCCTCCGATGTCCCCGAGGACAAGCAGAGCCTCTCTCGTTGCTGAGCTATGGGGTTCCTGCCATCAGAAATGCACCAACAGTCAGACAACCTTTGGGGAAGGATGAATGAGGGATGGGGTGACCGGCAGGTAGAGCCTAGTGGACAGAGTTGTCTAGATTTACTCAAATAACACAGGAGATGAGGAGGCTTCTGAGCAGCTCAGGGTGGTCTGGCTACTCCATTAACTTGCAGCTGATTGCTTTACAGGACTAAGTTCACCGGCTGATTGAAAACATCAAGTCTGCCAGTGTCTCAGCAATGTAAGTGTAACTCTAAAAAGCGTTTGCTATCATTAGTCCTAAAATGTGGCATGGTGAGAGTAGCGAGCAGAAGGCAAAGATATGCTGTTTGAGAACTTCTGGGTCTAGAGGGTTGACTTAGTCCCTGATGACTTTGTGCTGTTCACTGAATCAACACTTAATGTGTTTACCCACTGTGTGCACAAAAAGTGCCCGGTTCTGGAAGTGGTGCATGTTGTAGATAAGATGCGATCCTGCTCTTGTGGCACTTAGAGCTGACAAATCTCTAAAACATAACCATATCACTATTTTATCTCAGTATAGCAATAAAAAGTGGTAAAACAAAGTTGCAAGGGGAAAGGCAGGTAGTGAGCACAGGGATCAGGGAAGGCCTCACAGAGAAGGGAATCCTGAGTTGGCCTTTAAGGATGGCTAAGAATTGGCTAGGTCACAGAGTAGGAGGGTACCATGCCAGCAAAGGGAAGGCTGAGAATTGGAGGGCCTGTTGAGGGGATGATGGCAGTTGAGTTTGGCTTGAGGCTAGGGCCCATGGTGGGTATGGCTGAAAAAGCGGGGTAATGCTTGGTTGTGTGGAGAGATGAATGCTTGGTGGAGGAGTTTGGTCTTTATTTAGGACTAGTAAGGGGTCACTCAGGAATTTTGAGCTCATCAGTGACTTGGCCATGTGCATCAGGAAGTTAATCTGGCAATTGAATGAATCCTAGATTAGAGGGGAGGCTACTGGAATAGTTTCTGTGGGTCTGTAAAAGGGTTTATCCTGGGGATAATGGCATTAAGAACAGAGGAGATAGGGGCAGCTAGGTGGCACAGTGGATAGAACACCGGCCCTGAAGTCAGGAGGACCTGAGTTCAAATCTGGCCTCAGACCAAACTCTTGACACTTACTATCTGTGTGGCCCTGGGCAGGTCACTTAACCCCAATTGCCTGAAAAAAGAAAAAAAAAAAGAACAGAGAAGATAAAGGTAGTGCCACACTGAAGGTAAAATAATCCGATTTGGTGATGTGGAAAGTTTGTTGGACTTGGAGCCAGGAAAGACCTAGATTCACTTCCTGGCCCTGACACCTGCTGGGTGATGGTGGGCAAGGCATTTGATTTTCCAGAGCCTCAGTTTCCTTAGCTGTAAACTGAGGGTGATAATACTTCCACTACCTTTTTTCCAAGGGTTGTTACATGGAAAGTGCTTATACGCCACAAAACCCTGAATGTGAATAAGAGATTGGATATGAAAGGTGAGGGAGAAAGAGTCAAGTCTAGCCCCAAGGTTATGAATGTGGGAGAAAGGGGGAAAGGTGGTGCCACAGGGAGGAATAATTCACAAGGAGGAACATACTTGGGGAAAAGACAAGCAGGTTTCGATGTGTTGAATCTGAGCAGTCATCCAGATGGAAATGTCCTGCAAACAAGAGAGTTCAACAAAGAAGACAGATTTGGTAGTGATTTGTAGTGTTGTGGCAGTTACAACGACGGGATGGAAGGGGATTGCTAAGAGAAAGAACAGTGCGTGGAAGGAAAAGGCAGCCAAGGATAAGACCCATGGGGAATAGATACATTAAAGGATTGGGAAGGAAATAAGGCAGCAGAGGTGAGAGAAGGCATTCTTAGAGAGGAAGCCCTGAAAATGCTGGATCTGGGGGCAGGGCCTGGTTTGGAACTCGGGGTTCTGCTGTTTCCTTCTAGCACTGCTGACAAGGCGTAACTTGAGATGTCCCCACAAGGAACAGCAAGATGGACAATTGTAGCATTATAGTAAATGTGAAGAGCAGTCGTATAGAAGAAGACGGGGAAGGGAAGAAGAGGCCAGGGTGTGAAAGATTTTAAAAGCCAAGCAGGAGTTGACATGGAAGGGGAGACCTGGGCATTGAGGGTGACAGGTTGTGAGCAGCCTCAGTCTCTCCAAATTATACCACCACCAAGACCTCAAACAGATTCTAATGCTACTGATCTTTCAACTGCTCCCTTTGATTTCACACTCAACTGAATCTTGGCCCTCTTTGTGACCTCCAAGCCTGTGGCCCAACCCTGTTCAATCAGTTCGTCTCCCCAACTTTGACTTCACTTGCTTTCCAAAGCCATTTTGACCTCATGGCCATTCATTTGCTTTAATGTTCCACCATTTAGTATCCTAGAATTCTTTGCCCCCCGTGACCATCTCCCCATCTGGATGAATCCTCAGACTTGAGTAAATCCAACCATCTGGTTTCTCCACTTGTGTTCCAGGGCCTCTTTTGTAACTTGGGAGAAAGTTATAAAGTCAGACTTCACAAAGTTGTGATATCTAAGTTCAGCTAGGCTTCATGCTTCTGCCCCTTCCTTTCCCTTTACCCGTTTTTTAGTTTGTTCTTCACAGCATGGGATCTGAATTTTCTCTTGTTTCTACCTGCACCCTCCAACTTCATCCAACATGTGCTTCCTCAGCCCACCTGCCATCAAATTTCTCAGCATTATCCACGCTCTCCTATCCTCAGGTCACAGAAGAGGTATCTACTCTGCACTAAGGTCAGTCCCCTGATTTTAATTTCCTTCCACTTTTTCCAGACACGCCTCATATTCCACACATTCATTCTCTCTCTCTCTCTCTCTCTCTCTCTCTCTCTCTCTCTCTCTCTCTCTCTCTCTCTCTCTCTCTCTCTCTTTCTCTCTCTCCCCCTCTTCTCCCTCTCCTCCCTCCCTTGCTCGCTCCCTTTCTCTGTCTCTTTTCTCTTTCCTTTTTCCCTTTCTTCCTTCCTTTCCTCTCCTCTCTTTTACTCCCCTCCTTCCACCTTCTCTCTCCCTCATCTCTCTTCTTCCTCTCCCTCTTTCTCTGTCTCCCTTTCTCCTTATCCCTTTTTCCCTCTCTCTTCCCCTTCCCACCCTCCTCTCCTCTCTCCCTCTTTTCGTCCTTCCCCCTTTCCCCACCCTTTTCAGTCCTCCCTACCTTGTTTCTGTCTCTTCTTTCTCCTTTCAATTTCTCCCTATATGATAGCTTCTTCCCATCTTCCTACCAAGTCATTTCCCCTAATCTTAATTCTGCCCCGTCCAGTGACCATCCTGTTTCTTTTCCTCTCTACTACTCCATCTTATGTGTGCCTGATGCCTCGATTTTACCACCCGCTTTCCTCAACCTCTTACAGTGTAGTTCCCATAAGAGAATCTTCCTGGTCTTCCTCAATGCTGGAGTTATCCCTGAGATTACCTTCAGTTTATTCTGCACGGCTCTTGTTAGCGTGTTCTCTCTCCCATGAGATTCCTCAATGGCGGGATTTGTGTTTTGCCTTTCTCTATATCCCCAAGGCTTCATGTGGTACCTGGCACATAATAAGCACTAAATAAATGCTTCTTGACCGCAGTGGAGTTGAGGAATGGTGTGGTCAGGTTGTTAGAGGAGCCACCTTCATGACTAATGAAGTCCACAAGGAAAAGTGGGAAGCAGAGCGAGTACTAACGTAATTGAGAAAGCTGGAGAGCGAGTGACCTGGAGGCCAGTAGAGACAATGTTGTGGATGCAGAGAGTGGTGTAAATGGACCTCAAGTGAGGAGTCATTAAGACGCGTTTGAAGAAGGACGGTGAAGCATCAGAGTCTGAGGACATTGGGCCGCTAAGCATCCCAACAGCCATGCCGAGAGAACGGGGAAGGGCTATTGTGGAGGGGTCAAGCTTGGATTCGCTGCCCCTTCTTTTCAGAACATCTGTTCCCCCGCAAGTGATCAAGGAACACAACCTCTCAGAGAAAATCTCTCAGGTCACCAGACACTCCGGGCTGCATTGGCCTGTCATACAGGGTTTTCATCAGAGGGAGGCGAGGCAGTGCAGTGAACAAAGAGAGCGCAGGCCGGGAGGCAGGAAGACCTAAAGTCAAATCTGGCTTCCAACACTAGGCAGGTGGTCCTGGGCAAGTCCCTTCACCTCTGGTTGCCTCCATTTCCTCTTTGTGAAAAGGGATAATAACAGCACCTAGCTCCCAGGGTTGTTGTGAGGATCCATTGAGATAATACTTGTAAGCACCTCAGCACAATTCCTGGTAGATAGTAGGCAGCTAATAAATGGTTATTCACTTCCCCCTTTTGTCCTCACTCCAGAGGGCATAGCCCTGCACTGAAGGGTCATCTTAGAAACACTGACCACAAGCCCGGACCAACACTTTTAAAAATCATCTTCAGAGGGGGTGGAGATAGGGTAGTGCTGTTGTCTGTTTCTGGCAGCAGCTCACGCCATCTTTAAAATGCCATGATTGCTATTACTTCTGGATGCTAACCTGTTCCATTCCACCCCTTAAGGATGTCCCCCCTGACTTTCTGTATTCCATCATGCTAGAATGTATCTTATCCTTAGTTCAGGTTCACACTTAGAGTGGCTTCACACTCTAAGATAACTGGTTTCAAGTGTAACTGAGGCTTGTGAAAAAGGCAGTTTGGTATAGGAAGGGAACATTTGGTATAGGAAGGAAATATTAAGTGCCTACTTTGTGCCAGGCCATGACCTAAGTGCTTTACAAATATCTCTTTTGATCTTCACAACAACCCTGGGAGATAGGTAGGCAGGTACTACAATAGTGGGAAAAGCCCTGGGCTTGTCAGACAAGACTGGGTTTGAAATGCTATCTGTAATGCTCGCTTTGTGACTGCATGGAACCTCTCTGAGCCTCTACTTCCTTGTCTATAAAATGTATATAATATTATTTACAAGACAACACTTCATGGGGTTGTTGTGAGGAAAGCACTTGATTTAGTCCTATACACATTTGTGACTTATTGAAATGAGACCATTATAATCCTTTACAGAACACAGCTCAGAACAGTTTGACAGCTTTTAATTGTCCAAGGAGTTTTCAAAAATCAGTTTAAATTGACACACTACTTGAGTTAGAAAATACATTTTAAAAACTGAAATCATTTGAGGGCGTGGTGGTGCCTGCCTATAATTCCTGCCACTTGAGAGGTTGAGGCTCAGGACTCCTGAACTGAAATTTGCTAATCCAATAGTGTGTCTACGTGCAGTAAGGCCAGCTCCAATATGGTGAGCCCCAGTCCCACCCAGAGATGGATATAGGACACCAGGCTGTCTAAGAAGGGAAGAATCTCAGATCAGAAATGGAGCTGGTCGAAGCTTTCATTTGGAGCCTCAGTGAGACAAACAAATAAAAAAAAAACTATAATAATTTGTTTATGTCAGTGAAAGAATCTTTGGAATCCCATGTGAAAATTGAAATTGAACAACAAAACCAGACTCTTTTTTCTAGAATCTGTTACTGAAGCAATACAGGTGGGACTCTACTTCAGATGAGCTGTTTCATCAGCTTGGGTATGCTTTTCACCACTGCCAAGCCCCATCAATGCCTTTATGCATCTCTGGCCAGAAAAAGTCATTATTTGGTAGCTAAATTTCTGTTGATGGGCTGGTGTCTATGGACTTGGCTAGGCTAGTCTTCTGATGATGACACATAGGCTTTCATGAGTCCTAAATTTAAGGTCCTTCCAGCTTGGTGTAAGCTAGATCTCGTGCTCCCTTCTATTGGCCTAGCCTCTTATGACCCAAAGTCACTTCTGTGGCCCAAGAAATATCTGAGGAAGGCTCCTAGGGGTTCAGTTGCCATCTCTATACTGATAAGTCCAAACGTATGTCTAGAGCCTAACTGTGTCTCCTGAACTCTAGGTCTGTATCCCTAGCTGCCCGTTGAACATTTCCAACTGGAGGCCCTGCAGACATCTCAAACTCAACGTGTTCAAAGTAAACCTCCTCTCTCCTTTCAAACCGGGCCCCCCTCTGAGTTTCCCTGTTTGTTGAATGCTGCACCATCACATTCCAGTAACCCAGGTTTGCAATCTTGAGCCGTCCTTGGCTCCTCGCTCTCCCATACCTCGTGTATCCAGTCATTTGCCAACTCTTGTCAGTTCTGTTGACATAGAATCTCTCATATCTGCCCCCTTCACTCACACTGCTGCCACCTTTATTCAGTACCTTGTTATCTGCCCCTGGGGGATGTAAGTGTCTTGAGGCCAGAGTTCATTTCATTCCTATTTTCACTGCCTACCATAGTACTTGGCACATAACAGGCGTTTTAGTAAGTGCTTGTGGATTGATTGACTTTAACCTCGATCAAGAATTCTTAATCAGAAGTCCATGAACTTTAAAAAAATTGATAACAGTATTTCAATGTAATTGCTTGATGTATTTTACTTTAAGCATTAAAAAAAAAAAACCCAAAACATTATTCTGAGGTGTATAGCCTTCACTAGACTGCTAAAGTGGCTCAGAATATGAAAAAATTAAGCATTCCTGGTCTGTGTAAATGATACCTAGAATTTATATAGCACTTTACAAATATTATCTCATTTGATCCTCACAACAACCTGGGGAGGTGGGTGCTATTATTATATCTTCCTCATTTTACAGATAAAGAAACTGAGGCGGACAGTTAAGTGACTTGCCCAGGGTCACACAGCTAGTAAGTATCTGAGACAGAATTTGAATTCAGGTCACAATGGGAATCATTTCTTGATGATTAGAGAAGAAGCAGCTTCAACCTCCTAAGGAACCTGTCTGTTAAGCTTACAGACGAGCCCAACTTCCCAGCTCAACTCCAAAAGTGCCTAGAAGATGTGGCATTAGCCTCTGATTCAGATAGTCCTTTATTGCATAAAGATACAACAGTGTTCCCTTAGTGATGATGGCTTGCTTTTTCAAGGGTAGAAGGACCACAATTAAGAACAAAGCCAAATAAAGAAGACATGAGCTGCTGAGGATAAAAAGGCTGAATTCTCTTCTGACCAATGAAATCATTTCATTGGGAGCTCTCCCTGGTGCTACCAAAATCATGACACCTCTTGTTTGCAAAACTATAACTAGGGTAGAGCGATCAGAGCTTTGTTCCAGGGGGCCAACATCCAGTGGGGGTAGTCCTTCCTTTCAATGAATCTTTATTTTGCCGTCCTTGTATCTTGCATTTCTCTGCTAACTCCTGGGAGTTTTTAGATGGGGGAAAGGTTATTGGCAGTGCTATGGGGGGGGGGAGTAGGGTAGACTCTCCAGAGAATAGGTTCTCTTCCTCATTTGGTTTAATTGCTTTCAGTTAAAGTAGACTGTCCTGGGGACCAATGACATGTTTTTCTTGGGGGATGTCTGTGGCATTCCTCCTGCTCTTTGAGAGGAAGCCTGTGGTCTTTGTTTCCTCTCTCACATCCCAGGATTTCTCCTCCTGTCTCTGTTACACAAAATCTCCCTAGTCCAGTCCCCCCCACACTGCAGTTTACAGATAAGGAAAATGAGGATCACAAAGGTTGAATGACTTGCCCAAGGAAGATCCCACAGCAAGCAGATGACAATCAGGGAAGGGAAGCCAGGTCCTCAAATGGCAAATCCAGAACTCCACTGTTTAATGCTGCCATGTTTAAAATTGATCATAAATATCTCTGAAGGGCCTCTTTTCTTCTTTTTTTTCTTTCCTTTTTTTTTTTTTAAAGGCAATTGGGGTTAAGCGACTTGCCCAGGGTCACACAACTAGTAAATGTTAAGTGTTTGGTCTGAGACTGGTTTTGAACTCAGGTCCTCCTGACTTCAGGGCTGGTGCTCTATCCACTGTGCGACCAAGCTGCCCCAAGGGCTTCTTTTCAAAAGAGGTCTTCACCTTGTCTGTTGTGTGTTAAACAGCAAAAAATGAATTAGGCTAAGGCAAGATAGGTCATGGCTAGTTTCACTCAATTAAATTCTTTTTCTGAGCAGAGAAGAAAAGTATTGCTTGGGTTGTTTTCAACAGGATATCAACCCCAGAGAAAAACACTTTGGTCTTAGAGCATAATGTACCTTCAGAATGCCCCATGCAGAAAGGAGCAGTAATTTCTTTCCATATTACCTGGGGAGGAAACGTTCCTTTTCTCTACTATCCCTTCATCAACTTGAAAAAAGATAAAATATTCAAGTTAAGGCATATTAAATATCCTGTATTTGTGAGGGCAGCTAGGGTGGTGCAGTGGGTAGAGTGCTGGGCCTGGAGTCAAGAAGACTCATCTTCCTGAGTTCAAATCCAGCCTCAGATACTTACTAGCTGTGTGACCCTGGGCAAGTCACTTAGCCCTCTTTGCCTCAGTTTCCTCATCTGTAAAATGAGCTGGAGAAGGAAATGGCAATCCACTCTAGTATCTTTGCCAAGAGAACCCCAAATGGGGGAATGAAGAAACAGACATGAATGAACAACTACTACTGCTACTATGTTTGTGAAATTACCAAATTCTTTAATAAGCTTCTTGCAAAACTAGTGGTACTGGCCTGGGAACCCCTACCTTAAGTAGAGGAAAGGAGCCTCCTTCCTCTAGAATCCAAAATCTGGTGATTCTAGAGGAGGATATCTCGATTAACCTCCTGTTCTTTTTGTGTCATGGATTCTGCCATCTTGGGAGAGACGGCTGAGTTTGAAGATCTTGTTTGAGTTTTCCTCTTGCCTTTGTGTGTGTGTGTGTGTGTGTGTGTGTGTGTCTTCTAGCCACTCATCATTACTTGAATGTGAATTTTTTTCCCCTTAAATCTATGGAACTGAATTTTTGGAGAGGGTTGCTTTGGATACATCAGAAAGTTGCAGTATGGAACAATTACAAAACCTAGGGTCTGTGAGAGGCTTGCACAATGTTACACATCTGTCATTAAGCATTGTCTTTCTATGCACATCTGGACTGAATTATAGTTGGCATTTCTGAGCCTTCTAGAGAATTCTGCCTTGCTCAAACGGCATATGCTATCAAAAGGGGTTGGGAGTGAGGGTGGGAGGTAGGGTTGGAGGAGATACTAATCACTTCGAGGTATAATTACTTTCTGTCCTATTTTCTTTATGCCTCCAGGGCCAGCCAAAGCTCTAACTCCTTCTGGAAGGCTTGACCACCACAGCCCACAGAGTGCCCTTCTGGAATCCTCCTAACTCCTGCAGCTGTTAGTGTCTGTACCTCTCACTTGGCACTTAGCATTAAATGCCTTTTGTGTATTGTTTAAGTTTTCCTATGCGTATTTGTTCATTCAGCAAATGTTTATTGCTCACGTTTTACGTGCAGAACCCTGTGCAAGGTGATGGGGGACCCAAATCCATGGACATAGAGATGGCCCTCAAGAAGCTTATATATCACTAAGAGATACAACACAAAATGTATTTAGAGTTGGAAGGAAATTTAAAGGTCATTTAGCCCAACCCCCTTATTTTACAGATGAGGGAATTCTAGACAAATGGAGCATCTTGTCCATGGTCACCAAGGTCCTCTTACTCTAGATTTACTTCTTTTTCTACTATAGCACAAGTATACCAGTAGTCAGCAAATGTTTACTAAGTGTCTATTATTTCCAGACCCAGTTGTAGGCACTAGGCACACCAGGACAAAAAACAAATAGTTTCTGCCCTCAAGGAAAGTTCATTCAGTCAGAGGAAATTCGTGTACACATATATGTAAATACATAATAATTTGAAGAGGAAAAGACCACTAACACTTGGGGGAGGGAATGAGGAAGGCTTAATTAATTATTAATTAATAGAGTAGGTAGCCCCTGAGTTGAATCTTGAAAAAAAGATAAGAATTCTGAGAAATATAGGTTAGGCTCATGATCTAGAAATTGGGATAATTATTGTTAAGGCATGGAACAAAGGGATGCAATGTTGAACTTGGCAAACAGCTAATAGTACAGTGTTTCTGGAAAACAGAGTTCTTAAAGGACAGTATTATGGAATAAGGCTAGAAAGAAGGGTAGGAACCAGATTATCTGGGAACCTTAAATACCTGGATAAGGAAATTTTTAATTTGTCTTACTCTCTGAAGGTTTTTGAGCAAATAAGTGATGTTGTCAGACCTTGATTATTTTGGCAACTATTCAGAGAATAGATTAGAGAGGAGAGAGACTGGAGGCAGTGGAGACCTGTTAGGAGGCTACTGTAATAGGTCCTGGTGAAGAGAGGTGATAACAGTAGTGTGAGTGGAGTAAAGAGGACACATTCAAGGGATGTTGGGAAGATAGGATCAGCAGGTCTTGGCAATTAATTGGATTTGGAAGGGAAGGAAAAGAGAATAGGGTAGATTGACTGCAAGGTTACATGCCTGGTCCTGGGAGGATACAGATCTCACCAGAAACTGTGAGGTCTGGAAGGAAGTGTAGGAGTTCCGTTTTGGACATGTTGAGTTTGAGACAGTGGCAGATCAATGGAGCTTGAGGTGGGGAAATGTAGTGCAAAAGAGAGATTAAGGCTGGGAGTCATCTGTGCTGAGATGATAATTGAATGCATGGGAATGGATCCGATGACTAAGGAAGAGAGAATGCATAGGGAGAGGAGAAGAAAGTCAACCTAATTAACTCAGTAGGCTGCCTGTCTTATTGGATATACATAGTATGGACAATATATCTTTTTATCCACTTTTTTCCCCCTAGAGTGAGTTAGTTTTCCCTGGAGTTAGTTCTGTCTTCTTCAGATAACTATGGGTTTCACTGAGAGTACTTTGTAGTGTTCTTGATGTCAAAACAGTTAGGACAAAAGTAACTGTGAATAGGAGCATTAGGAGAACCTTACTGTCTAAAGGAAATACTTTTGCTTGGATTCTATGTAGGATATTCTCCATGAGATTTAGAGATGCATATATCTTCCTGACTTAAATCTCATTTAAAACATTAGTTCTGAGTAAATATATCCACATAATTATATTTGTCAGGAAACATTGGATAATATTAACATACACATAGGAAACACCTTGTTTAAGGAGACCTTTTCACCCTGGATTTTGTTTTGCTGAGGCAATAGTCCATTGTACTTCTTTTTATATATTTGAATAATAAACCAGACATTTCTATAGTTTTCTACAGTTTACAAAGTACTTTTCCTTATGCTACTCTGGTAAGGGTAGATAATACAACCTCAGTTGCCTCATCTAAAGAAACACATCTGGTAGGTGTTATTGCTGAGATTTGAACCTGGGTCTTCTGTTCATTCAACTTCTGATTTTGGGGGGAGCAAATTGATGGAGAAAAGGAGCTAGAGAAGGACTTGAGGGATGAGAAGGACTCAGGCAATATATATATTCATTTATATTCTAATTCAGAAGAAATTTTTCAGTTATAAATGATACAATTTGTTCAGTTCTATATTTTCCCCTTTTTATTTTTCTGTTAGATTTTTTTCTAGTTCTGAAATAATCACATTAAAGTCTCCTACAAATACCGTGCTGCTATGTTGGGTTTTTTTTTTTAATTCAGTAAGCTTTTCTTTTATGAATTTAGTTGCCATGCCATTTGGTACACATATTTTTAGTGTTTACAGCAGTCTATAATTTGTATTTCCTTTAAGCATAATATAGTTTCCCTGTTTATCTCTACTGATATTTTGAATTCTATTTATGCTTTAGCTGATAGCAGGATTGTGACACTTTTTCTGGGTTCACTTGATAAGTAGTAAATTTTGTTCTATTCTGTACGTGCCTGTTTTTTGGATGTGATTTATATATATTACAGAATAAGACATTATTGGGTTTTGTCTGTCACTGTCTTTTGGTTTACTGAATTGTTTAATCCATTCACATTTAAATTTATGGTTGTCAGCCTTGTGGCTTTTTTCCTATTTATTTTATATTGATTTAAAAAATCTTTTAAAGCAGCACTTTGTCCCTGTGATTATTTTGACACTAGTCTATTCCCACAGCATCTCCTCCTTTCCCTCCTGCTTTCTTGATCTGTCACAAGGCCTTTGAATTTATGTAAATTGTTCATTTATCTTTCTCTCGTTTATTTAGTTATTACTCTCTTTTTTTGACCTATCTCTTTCCCTACTCCATTAGGCTAATAGTTAAAAACTTTTCCTCTCCTCTCCTCCAGCTTCTTATTTTTAGTAACTTAATTTTACTGGGCCTATTTCCAAATAAAAAAAAATCCTTTTGCTTTGACTTTATTTATTTCTCTTTCCTTCTGGTTTATTCTGAATTTCATTTTTCATAATTGAGCAGAGATGGTAGAAAGAGTAGGGCTGAGGAATGAGAAGGACTTAGGTAATATGTATATTAGTTATTTCTTTTTTATTTTTACTTTCTTGTTTGTTTCTTTATTCTCTCAGCGTTCCTCATGGAAACAACTGAAGAAAGTAGAAAGAAGGGCAGGTAATGGAGGATGAATAAAAAAGTAATGGTGCAAACCTATGAGAATGCTGTCAGGCTGAGCTGAGGTTGGAGAAAAGCTAAGAACAGCTATGATGATAATTTATAGATAAATTGGGTATTAGAAAAGGATCAAAGAATAGACAGAGAGGAACAGTGTTTGTGATGGTTGCAGTGATGCTAACAGGAGAGAGAAGGTGAAGTTCCTTGATCATGCCTTTGATTCTGTTTTGCCTTCCAAGGAATGTAATTTAGGTTAGAGAGGACAGAACAAAAATGGCTTAAAAAGGAGTTGAATACCTAACATAACTAGGAGTAGAGTGAGAATACTAACAATGATGAGTTCAAGTCACTAGACCCCAGATGAACTCCATTCTTGGGTACTGAAAAAACTAGACCAGGGATTCTTACCCTTTTGTGGTGTCATGGACTCCTTTTGGGACAGTCCAGTGAACACTTTGAACAAATTCTGAAAACATTCTTCTAAAAATTGTTTTTAAATGCATAGAACAGAATATATAGGATTCCCAAAAATATCCCAATTATATTGAAATACTAGCCAAAATAAAAAAAAAAAACAACACCAAGTTCATGAATGCTGAGTTAAGAATCCCTTAGAGGATTTATTACTAAGCATCTGTTATTGATTCTGGAAATATTGTTGAAAATAGTATAGTGCTGGAGAAGAGCAGATAGTGTCCTGATTTGCTCCCAAAGTGAAGGGAGGAGAGTCTGCATAAGTCAATGAACTTGTCTTTGATTCCTTATAAAATTCTAGAATGCTTCTTTAAAGAGCATCCCCAGGTTAGTGGAAAGGACACAGTGATTACTGGTGTCAACCAGAAAGATCAAGTCAGCCTGACCTCATTTTTTTCCTAATAGATCTACTATGATTGGCAGATCAGGAGAAGTCCATGTGTGTTTTTAAGGTCTAGGCTGTACATAAATTTTAACAAAGCTTTTGGTGAAATTTCTCAAACTTTTCCTTTGGAAAATATGGAGAGAGAGAGAGAGCTGGATGATCATAGAGTGAGGTGAGTTGAAAACTGATTGGAGAACTAGATACAGAGTGTCTCTTAATTATTTGATTTAACTTGGAAGGAACAGTCCAATGGAGGCAAATTTAGACTTAATATAAGGAGTTTCTCTGACCATTAGAAATGTGGAATGGGTTAGCTCAATAGGTAAAGTTCCTGGTATCTTGATGCCTTCCAGTGAAGGCTGAATAACCCCTTCATGTGTGTTGGCAAGGGTGTTCTTGTGGATTGGGACTTGGTGGCCTCTGAGGTCCCTTCCACCTTTAAGACTTATGGTTCCCAGTTTTATTCCTCTTTCAATTTAGCCACCTGGACCCCCATAGCTTCTCAATCAACTGCTGAGAAATTTATTTTTTCAAACACTGCGTTCCTTTTGTGTATTAATAGGTTAAGATACATTTAAAGTATTTGATTTCATTTAAATAACATAATTAGAGGCTGAGCCAAGATGGCAGAGTGAAAGCAGTGACTTGCTTGAGCTCTCCCCCAAACCCCTCCAAATACTCATAAAAAATGGCTCTAAACAAATTCTGAAGCAGCAGAATCCACAAAAAGACGGAGTGAAACAAATTTCCAGCCCAAGACAACCTGGATGATTGATCAGAAAGGTGTATCGCGCCGGGCTGGGAGTGCAGCGTGGGCGCACAGGCCGCAGCAAACCTGGAGCAGGCCTCAGAGGACTGAATCACGGGCAACTGTGGAGGTTTCCAGACTCCTCAATCCACGAATGCCAAAGACAACTTAGAAGGTCAGTGTCTGTTTCTGTTGGTGGTCAGAGAGGAAGGCAGGGCCTCAGCTCTATTCCCCAAGAGCCTGGCCCGGGGGGGGGGGCAGCTGCTTCCCGAGCTTCCGGACCACAGACTGAGGGGGAATCCAGTGGCTGATCAGAGAGGGACTGCAGGGATCTCTTTGCCAGTGCTGAGGCAGGAATCTGTTGCTTTGCCCGTGTTTGGATCTGGGTCACAGTTCTGGGTGGCAGTGCTGGGGTGAGGAGGAACTCTGGCCTGGTGGAGCTTGTAGTGGCTGTGGAGAGGAACCCCTCCTCACAGTTAGGGGACAGAAAAGAATACTTGTGGTCATAGGCCAGGAAAGGAGTAAACACCTCACCCCTTATCATACCACCTTGGAAGAACTGAAAATTTACAGGTCCCTACAAGTATCTCTGAAAACAGCTGTACAAACCCCTGAAGCTTGGGACAGTACACTCTCCACATTGGAAGCAGACTCTTACCTTAACAAAGAGTTTAAAACTCAAGTAATTGGCTGGGATCATGAGCAAGCAGCGCAAAAAGAGTCAGACTATATTATCTTACTTTGGTGAAAAAGAAGATCAAAATATACAACCAGAAGAAGACAACAAAATCAAAGCTCCTACATCCAAAGCCTCCAAGAAAAATATGAATCAGTCCCAGGCCTTGGAAGAGCTCAAAAGGGATTTTGAGAAGCAAGTAAGGGAAGTAGAGGAAAAACTGGGAAGAGAAATGAGAGTGATGCAAGAAAATCATGAAAAACAAGTCAACAGCTTGCTAAAGGAGACCCAAAAAAATACTGAAGAAAATAACACCTTAAAAAACAGCCTAACCCAAATGGCAAAAGAGGTCCAAAAAGCCAATGAGGAGAAAAATGCCCTAAAAAGAAAAATTGGCCAAATGGAAAAGGAAGTCCAAAAGATTACTGAAGAAAATACTTCCTTAAAAATTAGAATAGAGCAATTGGAAGACAGTGACTTTATGAGAAATCAAGACACTGTAAAAACAAATCCAAAAGAATGAAAAATTAGAAAACAATGTGAAATATCTCATTGGAAAAACAACTGACCTGGAAAATAGATCCAGGAGAGAGAATTTAAAAATTATTGGACTATCTGAAAGCCATGATCAAAAAAAGAGCCTAGACATCATCTTTCAAGAAATTATCAAGGAAAACTGCCCTGATATAGTAGAACCAGAGGGCAAAATAGAAATTGAAAGAATCCACAGATCTCCTCCTGAAAGAGATCCCCAAAGGAAAACTCCTAGGAATATTGTAGCCAAATTCCAGAGTTCCCAGGTCAAGGAGAAAATATTACAAGCTGCCAGAAGGAAACAATTCAAGTACTGTGGAAACACAATCAGGATAACACAAGATTTAGCAGCTTCTACATTAAAGGACCAGGGCATGGAATATAATATTCCGGAGGGCAAAGGAGATAGGATTACAACCAAGAATCACCTACCCAGCAAAACTGAGTATAATCCTTCAGGGGAAAAAATGGTCATTCAGTGAAATAGAGGACTTTCAAGCATTCCTGATGAAAAGACCAGAGCTGAATAGAAAATTTGACTTTCAAATACAGGACTCAGTGGAACATGAAGAGGTAAACAGGAAAGAGAAATCATAAGAGACTTATTAAGATTGAACTGTTTACATTCCTGCATGGAAAGATGATATTTATAACTCATGAGACCTTTGTCAGTATTAGGGTAGTTGGAGGAAAAAAATTATATGTATGTATATATAGATAGATAGAGGGCACAGGGTGAGTTGAAGATTAAGGGGTCATATCTGGAGAATAAAATTAAGGGATGAGGAGGATTATACTGGAGAAGAAGAAAGGGAGAGGTAGAATGGGGTAAATTATCTCACAAAAAAAAACAGAAAAGAACAGTCTCTTACAGTGGAGGGGAAATGGGGGAAGGTGAGAGGGAATGAGTGAATCTTATTCTCATAGGATTTGGCTTAAGGAGGGAATAACATACACATTCAATTGGGTATGGAAATCTGTCTTACCCTACAGGAAAATAGGGGGAGAAGGGGACAAGAGAGCAGGGGGTGATAGAGAGGAGGGCAGATTGGGAAAGGGGTAATCAGAAGTAAATACTTCTGAGGAGGGACAGGGTCAAAAGAAAGAATAGAATAAATGGGAGGGCAGGATAGGATTAAGGGAAATAGAGTTAGTTTTTCACAACATGTCTATTATGGAAGTGTTTTGCATAACTGCACATGTACAACCTATATTGAGTTGCTTGCCTTTTCAATGAGGGTAGGTGGGGAGGGAGGAAGAAAGAAAATCTGAAACCTAAAGTTTTAAAAGCATATGTTTAAAAAAATGTTTTCACATACTAATGGGAAATAAGAAATACAGGAAATGGGTTACAGAAGTCTATCCTGCCCTACAGGAAAATAGAAGAGGAAGGGGATAAGAGAAGGGGGGGAAGAGATAGAAGAGAGGACAGACTAGGGGAAGGGGTATTCAGAATGCATGCCATCTTGGAGTTGGGGGAGGGGTGAGATGGGGTGAAAATTCAGAACTCAAAAACTTGTGGAAGTGAATGTTGAAAACTAAAAATAAATAAATTTATATTTAAAAATAAATAAATAACATAATTAACAGTACAACATAATTATCTCAACAACTCTTCTTGGTTATGATATAAGTTCACTGAAATATGTAACTAAGGTGTAATAAATCACAGGCACTGGAGCTAAGGAAATGTGTTTTCACTTGGAGTAATAATAATAGCTGACATTTATATAACATTTCAATCTTCAATTCAATTCAGTATCTATTTAGTACCTACTATGAGCCAGGCACTGTGTATGTTGAGGGGTAGGGAGAAGGTGGTTGGTGGTACAAAGACAAAAAATTTGAACCATCTCGGTCCTCAAAGAGCTTACATTCTTTGAAGGTTTAGAGAGCATTTTATATTCTTTTTTTTTTTTGACCACTTTTTAGGTGCATGGTTCAAAGAATGAGGAACAAAGAAAACCTAAGTTACACCTGAGAACTACCGAGCTTTAGCGTAGAATAAAACCACTGGAAAGTGCAATTCTATGAATCAAAGTCTCTAATTAGATAACTAAAATATAATTCTTTTTTGGAAGACAGAAGACACAAGTGGAAAATGATTACAACATAACCACCTCCCAATTTAGATTAGTGGTTCCTCAAACTGAACAGTCTCTAACAGTGCCATGCTATTGTGCTGGTCTGACAAAACGTGGTGGTAGGCTTTTCAAGGTAGTGCCTTCAAATAATGCAGGCTTTTGTGGCTAAGACTTGAATAAACAAACCAGTAATAAGTTATCCAGCGGGATAAGGAAATGATCACACATCAGAAGTGGCCTATTGCGTTTCTGGCTGGCACCAGAGAGCAGGGAAATGAAACCAAGGATCTCCTTTCAAGAAATCGTTCTAGGGGAACAGTTGCAAGGGATTGGGTGAGGGTCTTACTGGCAGCTCCATCTTGGAAGCAGCAAGCCAGAGTGAAAGCGGAGCACCTGTGTTCTCTTCCTAGCTCAGCTGCTAACTTGTGTGACTTTGAGTAAGGTACATTCCAAGTCTGGGCCATGCTTTCTTAATTTATCAAATGAAGAGATTAGACAAGATCTTTGAGGTCTTTTCTAACCCTTATTTTTGCTGCTCAGTTGATCGAAAAATCTTGCTTGACTCTTCGTGACTCCATTTTGGGTTTTCCTGGCAAAGATACTGGGGTGGTTTGCCATTTCCTCCTCCAGCTCATTTTACAGATGAGGAAACTGAGGCAAACAGGGTTAAGTGACTTGTCCACATTCACACAGCCAGTAAGTGTCTGAGGCTAGATTTGAACTCAGGAAGATGGGTTTTCTTGACTCCAATCCTGGCTTCTATCCACCGAGCCGCATACCTACCCCTTTTTAACTCTAACGTCCTATAATTCTTTCCTCAACTTTTTTTTTTTTGTCTGTGATAATTTATAGTGTAATGTCGTCCCTAGTCTTACAGCCTTTGGAAATTTTTCAGCCCTAAGAAAAATTTTAAGAATGACTCCTATGTTTAAATATAAAATAAAATCCTTAGGATCATAAGATCGTAGATTGAGAGCTGGAAGGACCTTAGGAGACCATCAGATCCAACCATGTCTCTTTATAGATGAAGAAATGGCCACAGAAAAATCAGGAGGCTTTGTTTTAGTCAGTCACCAGACACTTATTGAGCATTTGCTTTGTATAAAGCATCCTGCTAGCTGGAAGAATAAGACATCCTCCTATACTAGGGAGTTTCCAATCAGTAATACTAAGTGGGATTGCTGTGGTATAATGGCAACAATGATGTATTTGGAATCAGCAAAGCCATGGGTTCAAATCCTGTTTCTGATCATTATACCAGCTGTGTAACTCTGGAGGTGGAGTGGTGGACCATTGCTGGAACTCAAAAGGGCCTCACAGAACTTCTCTTGCATGGATGAATCCCCTTTTTTCCACTCATATGAATGGGACTCCAGGCCCTTATCCCCTCTCTACTGTCAGCCAGTCAGTCAAGAAGCATTTATTATGTGCTTGCTACATACTAGGAACTGTTCTAAGTACTGGGGATATAAAGAAAGGTTAAAACAAAAAAAGTAGATGCACAAACCAGTCCCAGCCCTCAAGAAGCTCACAATCTAATGAGAGAGACAACATATAAATAAATAGAGTAGATAGATTGAATCTGAAAGGAGGAGGCATGGGACCTGGAAATTACTCCTACAAAAGATGGGATTTCAGCTGAGCCTTAAAAAGGAAGTCAGGGCAACTGAGAGGCCAGAGTATTGCAGGCCTGGGGGCCAGCCAGTACAAAGGCAGAGAGCCTGCTTTAATAACTTCCTCATTGACACCTCTACCTTCAACCTTTCTCCTTGCTAATCCAGGCTTCATGCAGCTGCCAAGACCATCTTCAGAGGCTCAGATCTCTCCCCTTCATTCATTCCTCTCTTCAAAACCCTGCAGCAATTCCCCGTTGCCTCTAGGATAAAATACAAATTCTTTAGCCTGGAATTTAAATCCACAATTTGGCTTAGAAACTTACCTTTTCTGTCTAGTTTCAGTTTACTACCCTCCAGGCACTCCACGAACTGGATTACTAGTTATCTTGACATCTCAGTTTGCCCTCTCCCACCTTCACGCCTTTGTGGGAGCTGTTCTCCATGCTTGGAATGCTTTCTCTTCTCTCCTCATTAGGGCTTTCCAGAATTCTTATCTTTTTTCAAGGCTTAGCTCAGGTGTTATTTCCTCTATGAAGTCTCCCTCAATCCCCCAAAATGCTGTTGCCTTCTCTCTGTCTCTCTGTCTCTCTGTCTCTCTGTCTCTGTCTGTCTGTCTGTCTCTCTCTCTCTGTCTCTCTCTCTCTCTCTCTCTCTCTCTCTCTCTCTCTCTCTCTCTCTCTCCCTCCCCCTCTCTCTCTTTCTCTCCGTCTCTCCCTCTCCCTCTCTCTCTCTCCCTCCCCCCTTTCTCCCTCCCCCCTCTTTCTCTCTCTCTCCCTCTCTCTCTCTCTCTCCCTCCCTCTCTCCCTCTCTCTCTCCCTCCCTCTCTCCCCCTCCCTCCGTCTCTCTCTCCCTCCCTTTCTCTCCCTCCCTCCTCCCTCCCTCCCTCTCTCTCTCTCCCTCCTCTCTCTCTCCCTCTCCTCTCTCTCTCTCTCTCTTCTCTCTCTCTCTCTCTCTCTCTCTCTCTCTCTTCTTCTCTCTCTCTCTCTCTCTCTCTCTCTCTCTCCTGCTATTCCTACAGCACTTTATATTATTTCTCCTTTGCCTCCTTTCCCTCCCTCTCTTATATTACACCTATCTGAGCATGTGTTGTACGCCTATAGTACCTAGCACACTGGGAGCTTGATAAATGTCGAGTTGAGTTGTCATCATGACTATGAAAAATAGGAGTCACAAAAAGTCATCAAGTGAGATAAAGAGAAAGAAGGGTTGATTAGATTGGTGCTTAGCATAGATCCAGCAATTGTTTGACCATTCTGATTATCCCATTCATGGAAAAACTGAGCAGAAGGGCAAAAAGGAGAATATGGTCAACCTTCTTATTCCTCAGAAAGGAACCTTATGCACTGACTTCATTGATTTCTAATTATAATGAACTAGGCAGCAGTGTCATACATTGGAAACCCAGAGGTCCTCAGTGTGAATTCTGTCTCTGCTACTTCCTACCTTTTCAAGTCAGCAAGTCACTCCCCACTTGTAAACCTCGGTTTTCTCTTCTGCAAAGTGAGGGAGTTTGATTAGATGATAATCAAAATCCCTTCCAGCTCTAAATCTATGATTCTATAGTTATAAGACCAGGTACATCTGAATTCAAATATAAGCCCCCAAACACATTCTCAGGTCAAATATAAATTCTTTTTTAGACTATCTGTTCTATTGCTTTCTTTTCTTAGTCCAGAGGGAGAGGTTCCTGACCTAGAATCCATGAACTTCTTAAAAAAAAGGTTTTTTTGATAAATGTATTTTCAATATAATTGATTTCATTTAAAATCCTATGTGTTTTATTTTATCCATTTAAAAACACTATTCTAAGAAGCGGTCTGCCAAGGGAGGTCCATGACACACAAAACAGATTAAAAACTCCTGACCTAGAACCAAATCAAACACATATGAAAACGTTTACTTGCTTCAAATCTTGGATTCAAAATTGGGAGCTTAACTCTTCCGTGGCAAGAACATGGCATGAGTGTAGTTTCATATCAATTTGACAAGAAATCCCATTTTTCAAGGACTCATTTTGTTCAGTCCCCTAGTTTTTAGAATGTCATATTCAGCTTACTGGATTTTCAAGGAAAGGAGATAGAAGTGATGATTTGCAAACCAAATCCAACTGGGATTAACTCCATCAGTAATTTAGACCACACGACAGAAGGGATGATCTCTGGGGCTGTTAAAATAACAGGAGGAGGGCAGACACAAACTTGGCTTGCATCACAAGGCAAGCAAGCCCTGCTCTCCCTGCCACACTTTCCACCCTTTTCCCACTTTTCTCTTCCACATAGCTGTTTAAAAGCAGTTGTCAGTCCGTTTGTTAAATTTATGTTTCTGTGCTAACCATACAAACTATTTTTGCTTCTGAATTGGTCAAATTGGCTGGCTTTGAAATGGGTAATCTGTGGAATGGGCTGCCCTCTTTCATGGCAGGCCAGAACTAACAAATCTCCTTCAAAACTCCCGACTTTTGTTATTTCAGGTGGTAGGGGTATGTTGTTCTCACATGAAGATTGTAGAGTTCCTCCAATAGAACTTCAAAGCATGATTTTAGAATTAAAATGTTCAACAGGTTAAAAGGACATTCAATATTAATGATCATGTTGGTGGTAAAAGACGCAGTTACTAATGGTCATCTTTTCCTTGCTTCTCTTGCTTAGCAGTTGGCTTAGACTTTCCACAGGATTTCCAAAAACTAGAATAGGAATCTGCCATCTTAAGGATAGGTTCTCTCTTTAGGGGAAAGCTCATTATGAAGGTTCTCAGAAACAGAAAGATCTTTTAAATCCTTCGGAATAATCATTAGAGTGAGTTTATCCTCCAATGCTTTGCATTTTACATAAGTATTTGTTCATTTGTTGTTCAGTCATTTTTGGTAGTGTCCAACTCTTTGTGACCCCAGTTGGGGTTGTCTTGGCAAAGATATAGGAGTGGTTTGCCATTTCTTTCTCCAGCTCATTTCACAGATGTGTGAACTGAGGCAGGCAGGGCTAAGTAACTTGTCCAGGGTCACGTAGCTGGTGTCTGAGGCTGGATTTGAACTCAGGTCTTCCTGACTCACAGTTCAGTGCTCAGTCCCCTACACCACATTACATCCATGATTACAGATGGTCACTTACGTAGTAGCAAGGGTCACAGGTAGGATTCCAGCGAAGGTGCAAAATCAAGGGGCCCTTCTTGGTGTTGGTAAGTGGGAAAACTCTTTTCCAACCTCTTCTGTGGGGAAAGGGAAGGATGGTATACTCATTCAGGAATGTGTACTAATGCTGTTTTATTTTGGCCTTACTACACATTTCTGTCCAGATAAAATGTTTTACTGTTCTGATGTAGATTCCTTGCCTAGGAGTGTTAGCTTGGGGAGCAACTAACTGAGTACCTTGGGCTGAATGAACTCCAGATGTTTCTAGTTGTTTTTTTTCCCCCCTAAAGGTGGGGAGGGGAGGGTGGTCAGTGAATAAATCAAGATAGGTAAATTACCATTAAAAGTCCCCAGCAGTTGAAACACCAGTCCAGTGGTTGGGACCTGGCACGTGGAGCCTGGGGGATCCAGAGGACAGGACCTTGTAGGCTGCATCTGGTACATGTCTGTCCACCCTTAAATCAAAACACCAATGTCAGCTGCTATTAATCTTATTATTCTAATAACATTGGACTGTATAGTCAGCCCATTTCATGTCAGCTGCCTTGTGTCATCTTGATAAATATCTTTTGACATCATCATTGATTTTGGTCTGGGAATGTGGGCTTAAAGGGGTTTTTTAATGGTATCTTTGACTAGGGTGTGAAGTCACTGTAGAAACACAGATTTTTTTTTTTTGCCTCTGGAAGGGACTTTGGCAATCATTTCATCTGTTTCCTTCATTTTACAGAGGAGTGGTTTTAAGTACAAATATACCCCCATTTAATGCATTGACAACTTGAAAACATGACTTTAGGGGAAATAGCATTGCTGGGAGAAGTTAGCTCTACAGTGATATTGTTATAAACCAAAGCTATATTCTAGGTTCAATGAGAGTTGAACTAGAATCACTTAAAATAAGTCCTCATAGAGAAAGAGAGTCTGTGATAGAATGGCCTAGGCTAAACTGGGCAGGGCTATTTGTTCACACTAATGCTCTGTAAGTTTGGAGACCTGACACTCCAGGGCATGAGAGGGAGCCCAGAGGTTTGCATCTGGCATCCGGAAGAGAGAAAATGGGCAGGTGAGTTGGCTGGCTTGAGGACAGGAAGCAAAGATCTAGCTAGAAATGACAACTCTCCTGTATAGTTCTGTTTATCTGTCTTGCAGAATCTCATTGAGAGTAGAGGATCATCTTAGGGTGTTCTGCACTACCTATCTACCTTTTACTCATCTTTAGCCATCTTTTATGCCGTTTTCTTCTCCGTGACTTTTCAGACTGTCTACAGTAACTCAGCAATTCTATCTACAAAGTTTCTGTTTGTTTGGTTTTTTTTCCCCCAGTACCCTGAAATATAGGTTTTTCCTCATCTGCTAATTTAAACTCAAGAGCATGCAGGTGCTCTCTTACCTCTTCACTCATTTGAGGTTTTCATTCCCTGTTGAAACCATTCTTGTTCAAGTTAACAAACATTTGTTAAGTGGCTGTTAAGTGTAAGTTACTGTTGCTGGACATGGCATCAGTTTTCACATTGTTTCTCAAAAAAAAATTCCTTAGTTGGAAAAAAGGAGGGCACTGTACCTGTCCTAAGGAACAGAACAATGGGGAAGTCCTGAGCCTTAGGACAATGTGTTTAAGGAGGTGGCTCCTTGATTAGAACATGAGTCACTGGAGGCAGGAGGCAAATCCCCCTGACGAGTTGGTATAGCGGGTGAGGCACCTCCAGGCAGTAAGAACAGAGTGCTACTCTTGGAGTTGGGAAGCTCTGAGTGTGAATCCCACCTTTACTTATTAGGTATCCTCTCATTTCTTTCATCTGCCAAATGGAAACAATAATGTGGTACCCGCTTTCACAGGGCTCTTGGTAGATCCAGTGTGAGGATGTATGTAAAGCACTTAACAAATCTTACCAACCCATAAAAATACTAATTACTATTGATTCTCCCATTTTTTCAAGAGACTAGAGAAACTGGGAAATCAATTGGATGATGACTTGAACCTGTATAAACTAGACTACATGTTTTGTAAACCCTCAGTGTGCAAGAGCGCACACACACGTCTAATATTCTCTTTTCCTTTATGTTCCAGAGCTATCATAGGTTTGAGTTATGGTGATGATGATGATGATGGATTAACCCCTCTACTTTTTCAGGAGACTGGAGAAGTAGAGAAATCGGTCAGATAGTGACTTGATAGTATCTTCAGTCTTTAGAAGCTTAAGGATTGTTCCAAGTGTTATTCTCCAAACCCAAAATTTCCTGAGCCCTCCCAGGTGTATAAGTTGGAGTAAATGTTTAAAAAATTCCGCAGCTCTCAGTGTGTGAGTGTGAGTGTGAGTGTGTGTGTTTGTGTGTGTGTACTGGGAGTTACAATATGGGCTCAAGACCTAGTCTGGAACACCTCCTTGTCATGTGTTCTTTGGTTGTTCATAGGTAATATTTCTACAGCTCCTGAAGATTGGCAAAGCACATTATATTATCTCATTTGATCCTCACACCAGCCCTGAGAGGTAGATACAGATGAAGAAACAGATGTTATACAGATGAAGGAACCGTGGCTGAGAGGATAAGTAATTTGCCCAGGGCCATCTGGCCGGTAAGAATCCGATTCAGGATACGAGCTTGTGATACATTGCTAACAGGACCACTGTGAAGAAAGAGCTAGAGATGTGTGAGCTAATTCTATTACCTAATTTTAGTGAAGTTTATCTTTGGAAGGGAAAGCCTAAAGAAATCCTAAAGCAAACCAAATGAAGACAATACAGGAAAGGGCTGAAGAAGATTATCTGTTCTCAAAGCACCATCTGGAATCCTTCAGGACTTGTTATACTCATCCCTGGGAATACTTTGGCTGCTGTGTTCTGGGGTTTGAGTTCTCTGCTGAAAGTCAGAATATTAGGTTGTTGTTGTTGTGTCCCTGAAGGGGTAGCTACACTGTTGTTGCCTGCCAGTGGGGTAAGGATTATGGAGAGTAGGTTAAGATGTATGCTTTTGTCTTGTCTTGTCAGCATTAATATCATAGACTCTTAAGACTTGGAGCTGAAAGGAACCTTAGGAATCATTTAGTACAACTCCTACATTTCTTTTTTTTTCCTTTTCTTTTTTTTTAGGCAATTGGGGTTAAGTGACTTGCCCAGGGTCACACAGCTAGTAAGTGTCAAGTGTTTGGTCTGAGGCCAGATTTGAACTCAGGTCCTCCTGACTTCAGGGCCGGTGCTCTATCCACTGTGCCACCTAGCTGCCCCAACTCCTACATTTCATAAATCAGTCCATTGCATTTAAGTGATCTAATCTTATTTCTCATAAATATCTGCATTTGGACCTGTCCTTTGCAGTTCCTTGTATCCCTTTGTTTTAGGCAAAAGGGGTACCATGGGATAGCTCTGGGAAGCACACAGGGAAGAGAGAACTTTGCTAGCTCAAAGCCAGGATCCCCCAGCCCATTGTTAGAGACTTCTCTCTTCTAACCTGGGGCATCCTCATGAGCTATTCACATTTTCTAACTACAACTCCAAGGGCAGAATTACTACAAACTTGAGACTTTGAAAATCTTCCTCATCAGACCAGAAGCCTAACCTACAGTAGTATAACCTAAGTATAGCAGTATAATCTAAGATTATACCACTTACACTTTTGAAATGGTAGGGTGCAAATATCAGTGATGGGATCTCAACTGAATCATGGGACTTTGAAAATAAAAATATCCTACTCTTCATTTCCCTGCTGCTTCATGATGCCTGCCATGTTACCCAGAGAGAACATAAAATGTTAAGTTTGAAAAAAATGTTTCCAAATTACTACCCTTCCCAGAAACATGTTTGTGTTTGCCACTAATCCTAGGCATGTCTGTGGGAAGGATAGAATGCCTTGATGGGAATGTTCGTCTGGGTTTTCCTTATGTTTGACATTCAGATACAAGTG